>NC_079169.1:57111027-57316027 GCF_947568905.1 Ostrea edulis | reverse complement strand
GAGAACATGTGCGCACAAACGTGCATGTTCTCAAACCACACTACTTGCAATTCTTACACCTAGAACACGTTCTCGTGATGTGTACTCGGCGTTCGGAATCGGCAGGAATTTGACAATGTGTGCACGTTCGAAGAACGGCGGTCTTGAACGTACTCCATGTGTTTGGAAGATCAGGATGTCATAGTCATGCAAACACTTGACCATGCAGGTAATCAACCATAAGTTCAAACATCTAAGAGACTCAGACAAATCTTCCTAAAAATCTTTACCACATTGAAGATTGATTTCCGGATTTTCACTAGTCCGTACGGACTAGTGCTATAGAGAGTTCACTAGTCCGACACGTTTTTTTACTAGTCTCGGACTTACGGACATGAGTTAATTTCGAACCCTGAACTTATTTCAATAAGGAATTTGCCCTAAAAATTGCTTTGTCTATAATATCACATCTTTAATAATGACTTTGACATCCTACTTTTACCTAATAAGTAAATGTAGGCCAAAATAAGAGAGGGGAGTGAGAGGAAATAAATTTGCCAAGGACAATAACTCTATAAAAAAAAAAACAAAAAAAACAAAACAAAACAAAAAACAGAGCAAGCATCCCAATCAATGATGACATCATAACTGTCTATTGTGACGTCATAATTGAGCTAGTTTGTGTAGATGAAATACTGGGAAACAGTGATGAGTGAGTTAATGAATCCTACCGCAAAACGAAGGGAAGGAAGAGGAAACATTTTAACTTTGATTTAAATAACACCTTTTGGAAGAATAGAAAAACAAATCATTCCCTTTCCATCAGCGAAGTCGGAGGTAGTAATCCAATTGTACTCCCCTCACACTCCCTCCATCAGGGAATCAACTTCAATGGAGGGGAAACAAACATTGCTGCCCCAATGCTTCTGCGGCCGGCTGGTCCATCCAGCCAGAGGACATCTGAAGATCCATCGAATTTCCAAGAAAACCACATCATCAATCTGAAAAAAAACGAATATCTGTTTCAAATTTTTTTAGACAATCATGACTTTGGAATTTGTAAAAAAACGAAAATGAAATTAGAAATCTCACAGACATCCAACTTGGGGACATCTGCTTAAACTGTAAATATTAGACTGATATGGCGAGCCTTTATGACAAAGGCAAAAACCATAAATGTCTCATGCACTCTGCTCTGGCACTGCCAATGCTAAAAACGAAAATGGGCCCATCTGATGTTCAGTTCCTCCTGGCTTGTTTAAACGTGAAGCCGCCATTATTGAAAACTTCAAACAGAGTTTTAAGTGAAGCAGCTGACATAGCGAAGGAGGAAAACAAGAAATCGATGCTGAAAATCAAGATTACATAAGAAGAGTTCAGGAGTTCAAAGGCCAAGGCAATAAAGTGGACCTACAAATGGACACTTCCTACAACAACCGGATACAGTCTGGGATGGAAGCTGGAACAATGTCCATTACTCCTGTAGCCGAATGTTGCACAAGCCGCAAACTTGTTGTAGCATTGAACATTTGCAACAAGACATGCACCAGGAGGGGCAAATGTGATCATCAGGGCTGTTCAAAAAATTACGCCACTGATAAATCTATTGCCTCTTCTGAAGGCTATTCGGCCAAAGTCAATCTGAACTCATATCAAAATGAAAATATTTTGTCAATCAGGTCAGTGACCAATGTGGTAAAATCTCACATTTCCACTGCCTGATTCATAAATTAAGAAATTTGCAAAAAAAAATTGCAAACTTAAAATTAAAATCATTCATTGATGGGCTGGACAGTGACACATTTTGCAGACATGTCTCCCGAGCAATAAGGTCACGGCTTTACTTTGAAATTATTCGTTGGAAGAAATCAATTTCAACACCAGGCCGCTTCCTCCAGAAAATAAAGCAAGCAGCTATAAACATTGTACCGTGTTTCACTGGAAATCACCAACTATGCTCAACGGTTTCGGTATTTTGTCGTGTGTCTACATTGCAGAAAGTGTTAAGAAGTCTCCCTCGGCATCAATATCTCGTACTGACACCAAACGATGAGAGAGAAGTTAATATCACAACTTACCCGCTTCGCCGATTTAACTAGCATGAGCAAATTTAAGCAACTTACTAATACCAATAAAGTGGAATCTATTCACCACCGTTGCTTCACAATGGCTCCAAAGAACACTAATTGGCCCAAGAACTTCGAAGGACTATGTCATTCGGCCATTCATTCCGACACAAAATGTACAGGAAGGTCGACCTCCATTCTGGCTAAACGGCTGGGTATCAGGTATGGCTCGAAACACCCTTTACAGTCTCCACATGTCCCGTCTCGACTGCCTTGCCAAGTACTATAAAGAAAGGCAAAGTAGGAAGAAAGTCAAACAGAGACAATTTCATGCCAGAATGCGAAGGACATACCGAAAAGTTTTTGAAAAATCAGTGTTCTCCAATGGTACAGTGGATCACACATACTGGAGGAATCCTTATGCAACATGAAATGAATTTAGTTAATAAAAATGAATAAAAATTGAAACATTTTGGAGCTTTTTCATTTCTTGTTTCTTTTTTGACAGACAGACACACACACACACAGACACAATGCTGTGTAGTGCAAGGAGAAATGATACAAGTTAGTAGTGTAAACAAACAAAACAGAATACTGAATTCAGAAATAATCACAGCAATTGGAAAGTGTAATTTACCATAACTCGAACATGCAACCACCTAAAATCTGCAATTCTCATATCGGAATGACCCAAACATGTGTTGCGTCGAACACAAGATGTCCTAGATAAATTTATAGGAGCAGGTTCTAGAGACAGGTGGTCCACATTGACACACAATTTATTGTGACACAAGCATGTGTGGATTGAGCCTGGGTAACCCTTGCCTAATAAAATAAGACAGCCGGTGTGCGACAAGTTTCCGCCTCTTACCACGCAACACAATTTGTAGATAACCATACCCGTCACGAGACACTGATCCAGTCCATAGATGACACAGATCATCATCAGCATGATGAAAAACTTTTGCAGAAAATTTACTACTGAGAAAAAATTTCTCGCGTTGAGTCAAGACCAATGCTGAAAATATTTCAGACATAGTATACTTACTAAACGATGACCTTCAATTTCAAAATGATCGATAATATTGAGTATTAACTTCATATTTAAAGCATAAACATCATATTTATAGACAAAAAACCCCAATATTCTTTGGAGAAATCCAAGGTTCATGGTGACTTGTGCTTAAGGCCAAACTACCAGAAAATGGAGGAAAATTCGCCTCCATGAGACCATTTTTTTTATTTCATATTTTGTTACCATGGCAACCAATTTTTTCACATAATGTATATGCATCTTGAAAGTACACATATGAAAGATTTTGAAGGTCCATGATGACACCTGCTGCTAGCCTGGTAATGGGTTGAAATACACTCAAGCACCTGTCATCCTGAGAGTAAAATGTCACCAAAAATGACGATAATCGACCCATTTTCAAACCCTCGTGATTCCCCAAAAAAAAATTGCACAGTATATTAACAGGTTTCAACTTTTAGCAAAAATCCTAACATTTCCAACAAGGCCAAATTTGCAATAGGGGTCCTTGATTCCTTTTCGAGATATTTTGCATCAAAGATGTATCATGCTGTTTTCAACTTACCATTTAAAGTGAAAGTAGAAGTACCCATCTTCAAGTCAAACTCTCCTACATCTCACAGTCACAGTTTCGAATCCCATTAAAAGGCACCAGATCAATGTACAATGGTCACCTCCCTATATTAATACAGATGTCAATAACAATGAAACTATTTAAATTCTATAAAATACTCTTTTAACATATTTACATTTTAACCCTGGTCACTTTAGCTTCGTATTGGCAATTCGCCAGGTATATTGAGACTTAATGCTTTAGTAATAGTTCAACTTTACGTTCTTTTAAGCGCAAGTATGACTTAGATTTCCTCAGTGTCTAATCAAACAGTAAAAAGTTATCTGATTGGATAATACCGTTAAATTGCAATTTCAATGCGCACGGACTGGAGATGCCACGGAAAAAAATTCTTAAGCCTGACAAAGGGCAAACTTACATTAATTTTCGCCTTAATGATCAGCCAATACTGGCAGTAGACAATGCAGGAGCAGAAGGAGACGATGACGTGGACAATCACGATGAGAATCCTTACTTTAGGCCAAAATTAAAAATAGCTTTGTTTCCCGCACCCCACCGACTGTGTGAAAACGTTGCGACCGAATTTTTTTTTCCGGTCATTGGACGTTCTTTTTTTTTTTTAAACCGGATCTTGACCGGAATCGTTCTGTATATTATTTTGAGCCTTGGAGTTATTTCCCTTGTACAGAATTCTGTGGATAACCGGAACTACTCGGCTATTTCCAACACACAAAGTATGGACAAAAGCGGAGTTGCTCCGAAAGAGAAATTTTTACGACCAAACAGTCATAATTTGAAAACATGGCGAAGTTCGCCGTGTTTTCTGTCACAATTTTTAGGGACGACCGTGAGATCGTAACCAAAACTATTCGAAAGATAGATCTGAGCAATACATCGGAAAACGTCCTTTCATCGTTTAAATGTTTATACGAAATCCGTTTAACATTATAAATTTATACGCAATCTTTATAGCACTGTAACGTTAACAAATATTTACTACCATAACTAAAAGTTTCTTATCGTATATGCTTACAAACCCTTACAACATCTAAACTTACAACATATAAATTTACAAACATTAATAATTATTATATTAAACTTAATTTTACAGCATTCTAATGAACTTTTGGCATTAAATAACGTATGGACTCCGTGGCCGAGTGGTTAGAGCGTTGAGCTCAAGATCACACGGCCCACCATCTATATGTGCGCGGTTACGAATCCTGCTTACGCCCCCCCAAAAATTCTTTCTTTCTTTCTTTCCCTCCTTTCTCTTTATATGAATACGGATATGTCCATATGTATGGATTACAATTATTATTATATTATGTGTATATATCTGTGCATATGTAAATGTGTGTTTATATGTAAATTATTATGCTGTAATATCACGGGTATACATTAATTTTAAAATCAATTATTATAGCCATTAATATAGTCATTAATTAGTCTATGTCATACTAATTTGTTATATGAACTAACTCATTAACTTTTTTTACTTTATTATTTTATTACAATATACATCTTTAGTTTACATACATAATACATACTATCGAATAAGAGTTAGGGAACCATGTTGTGCTATATTAGCTGGATCTAGCTACAGAAACATGGTACAGGGTATGAGGTGTAGCACCTGATGATGACCTCAAAATTCTTGCCTAATGACGATCTCAAAATTGTTGTATGGCATAATTTATGATTAATAACTAACAACTAGTAGCACTCTATTATCAAAATTTTCTTTGGCGACCCTACCCTAATTCTTTTCTGTATATATTTTAGTTATTTCATATGTATATACATACCTACATCCCTATTTACTATTTCCTGTTACTAATATTACTAATTATTACCTTCTATTAAAATCCAAATAAATATTAAATATTCTGTTATTTATAAAAAAAATATAATATATTAAACATAAATTATTAAATAAATCAAATAAAAATTATTATAATAAATTTTCTTTATCAATTTTATTACTCATTTATAAGTTACTTCTTTATTTAATTATGATTTATGACATATGACCACATGTATGTGTCCGGCCATCAAAAGACAGTACCACAGTCATTAGTCGTGTTGGTACACGATGGTCCTTATTTATTTATATTTATTTATTTTTAAACCATGCGACAACCCATACGTCCCATACGGAACATATGTATGTTACTACAAGACACTTCCAACTTCACTATGTTGATGCATTTGGGAGGTGTTGGAGGGTGAGGCTGGATCTCAATGAGATGGATAGTATTATGGCAGATAATACAGTCACCAATCGGTTAACGATATATAGTTAACCAATCCTACGAATATCAAACAAACTACACTGTCATGAAACCATATGAATGCTTTGGACAGACATTCAATTAGGAAAAAAAAATCTACCGACCGACCGACCCATGTTGAAAATGGCGGGTCGGGTGCGGGAAACGAAGATATTTTTAAGGATGGCCTTAACAAAACGTAAATTTAACACAAATAATAAATCTAAAGTTATCCACAGCATTACAGTCTGTCAGTAGTGTTTAAATTATAATTTACTGGTCTCTCGGGCTTGTCATTTTAAAATGTCTCATAAAAATTTTAATTTGGCGCATTCATTTTTGAAATGTCACATTGACACTAGCTGGTAACGCGCCATTGTCACATTAAGCAATTTGCTTATCCCAATCATTGTACTTCCTCAACCACAATACTGTCCTCACCCCCTCGAACGCCTGGCATGCTAAACACTGGTGGTCTAAATGGAGTTACAAATCCAAAGAGCTGGTCCACCCTGTCAGGCTGAGAGCCCCCCCCCCCCCCCCCCCCCCCCCCAGGACACCCATTCCGCTCATGAGCCTGGGACTCCCCCTCCCCCGACCAAATGACCATTGCTTTTGACTCATACTGGTATTGTTCCTGCCTGACAACTTTGAACAAATGCAAATAAATAATGCTGTACTATGGGCCTAGCACAAGATCAGATCAACAGGAAAATGAATAAATGAAATTACATAAATTTGCGGCATTATCCTGTTATTCGCTCCGCGGAGCGAATAATATTTGACGTTGTTGACGTTATTTCTTAATTTGTTTTCGTACTAAATTTGTGCATTTTTAAAGTTTTATCAAAAGAAATGATCTTTAATTCGTTTTTTTCTTCTAAATCCCAATAACTTTTCCCTGTGATTTACAAAAAAATAAATAAATAAAAAATTCATATCTGCCCAATTTAATCTCCAAATAATGTCACGGAATAAACCGTATAGCGTTTATTCCGTGAATACACCCCCCCCCCCCCTCCAGGAAAGAGAATTAATGCTAACAGGCCAACTAAACTGCTCAATATCTAAAATAATATTACGGAATAAACCTTATCATAATGTATTTCAATTTTTATAATATTTGAAAAGTTTGAGTATAGCGTTTATTCCGTTACTTACAAAAAATTCAGAATACAAAATTAATGATAGCTATCCAAATTAATCTTTAGTAATGTTACGGAATAAATCGTCTAATAATTTGTTTCATTTTTTAAAAATCATTCATTTTGAATGCTTATGTACTTGTCGCTTGCATTAAATTTCGTCTTTGTTTTGTTAATACGGGTTAAAAAAAACTTTCTTAGTTCAATAATATCCTTTTTCTTGTATTACTGTATTGAAATACACATTTATTCCGTTTCTAAGTTTCGACTAACAATGACCTTCCTTTACAAACAATTGCATGAGTAGTGTTCAATTTTTCTCATTGTTTGCATTCAACAATTGCTTTCTATTCAAGTGAGGTACACAGGCGTTTTCAGATTGCGTGAGAAAGGGAAAAACCATGCAAAGTTCAAGTCCCGTATATTGGAAATCTTACTTTCAAGAGCGGTGGATCAAACAGTTTAAAAAATAAAGTCATTAATTTTTTTATTATTTAATTTAAAACCTTTGCAAAATAAGTAGAGATGGCCGAGTAAATGTTTAAATTATTTTCACTTTTCATGATTTTGTTTTAAAACATTTATTATGTAAATAAATATTTTTAAAAATCGTAAAATCTTTCATTGTGTGTGTATTTTTTACCAATAATTGCAGATTGTATGCTACTGTTTCCTTTTCACTTTCATAATAAAAATGTATGTTGTAAGTAAATGTACTGTGTCATTAGTTTACTTGGGAAATGAAACCTCGTCTGTATATATACTACTATTATTCGCACCGGTGCGAATAATCATG
Organism: Ostrea edulis; assembly: GCF_947568905.1. Classification (NCBI taxonomy): domain Eukaryota; kingdom Metazoa; phylum Mollusca; class Bivalvia; order Ostreida; family Ostreidae; genus Ostrea; species Ostrea edulis. The sequence goes on along the minus strand of NC_079169.1, from coordinate 57,308,161 downwards.
GCACTATATTCATTCATTAAATGTCATATTCATTGATATTAACCCCCCAAAAATTCCAAGCCCCATTTTTTATATGGTCTCCCCCAAAGAAACCCCTATCCCGGGAATTTCTTCCCTTTTTAGAGCGTTTTAGCTTGAAATTGGAAACCTCGTCTGTATATACTCCTGTTATTCGCACCGGTGCGAATAATTTTAGCACTATATTCATTCATTAAATGTCATATTCAATGAAATTCACCGGGAATTCTTCCCTTTTTAGAGCGTTTTAGCTTGAAATTGGAAACTTCGTCTGTATATACTCCTGTTATTCGCACCGGTGCGAATAATTTTCGCACTATTCATTCATTAAATGTCATATTCATTGAAATTCACCCCCAAAAATTCCAAGCCCCATTTTTTATATAGTCTCCCCTAAAGAAACCCTTTTCCCGGGAATTCTTCCCTTTTTAGCCGGAAATGGAAACTCGTCTGTATATATATACTCCTGTTATTCGCACCGGTGCGAATAATTTTAGCACTATTCATTCATTAAATGTCATATTCATTGAAATTCACCCCCAAAAATTCCAAGCCCCATTTTTTATATGGTCTCCCCCAAAGAAACCCCTTTCCCGGGAATTTCTTCCCTTTTTAGAGCGTTTTAGCTTGAAATGGAAACTTCGTCTGTATATATATACTCCTGTTATTCGCACCGGTGCGAATAATTTTAGCACTATATTCATTCATTAAATGTCATATTCAATGAAATTCACCGGAGATTCTTTCCTTTTTAGAGTGTTTTAGCTTGAAATTGGAAACTTCGTCTGTATATACTCCTGTTATTCGCACCGGTGCGAATAATTTTCGCACTATTCATTCATTAAATGTCATATTCATTGAAATTCACCCCCAAAAATTCCAAGCCCCTTTTTTATATAGTCTCCCCTAAAGAAACCCTTTTCCCGGGAATTCTTCCCTTTTTAGAGCGTTTTAGCCTGAAATGGAAACTTCGTCTGTATATATATATACTCCTGTTATTCGCACCGGTGCGAATAATTTTAGCACTATTCATTCATTAAATGTCATATTCATTGAAATTCACCCCCAAAAATTCCAAGCCCCATTTTTTATATGGTCTCCCCCCAAAGAAACCCCTTTCCCGGGAATTTCTTCCCTTTTTAGAGCGTTTTAGCTTGAAATGGAAACTTCGTCTGTATATATATACTCCTGTTATTCGCACCGGTGCGAATAATTTTAGCACTATATTCATTCATTAAATGTCATATTCAATGAAATTCACCGGAGATTCTTTCCTTTTTAGAGCGTTTTAGCTTGAAATTGGAAACTTCGTCTGTATATACTCCTGTTATTTGCACCGGTGCGAATAATTTTAGCACTATATTCATTCATTAAATGTCATATTCAATGAAATTCACCGGAGATTCTTTCCTTTATAGAGCGTTTTAGCTTGAAATTGGAAACTTCGTCTGTATATACTCCTGTTATTCGCACCGGTGCGAATAACAGAAGTATATACAATGTATATATAAGGATGATCTTTCAAAATATCATTCATAGATTTCTGAATAAATGTTATCTTTAAAATACACTACGAATACAAACGTTACAAATAAAATAAAACTTCAGATTTTCATGTTTATTACGAAGGTATATTCTCTCTATTTAGTTGCACATTCACCTATTTTTAACACTTGACCTTCTTCTCAAAATGGATGGTACTCAAGGTTTGCTTTTTGTTTCAGTTGCTATTTTTCCTCCATTGGCGGTTTTGGCGTAACGTCAACAACGTCAAATATTATTCGCTCCGCGGAGCGAATAACAGGATAATGCCAAATTTGCTCATACTAAATTCACAACGACTCATTTAATGCTTAAAAGATTAATTAAATCAAAATTGATTACATGTGGCCAAACCGCGCGGTGTCCCCTAGGCACCGCTTCGGTCTCAAAAGACCGCCAGATATCCTACCGGCGACGCCAATAAAGTGATTTCCCCAAACAGTAAAAACAACTAAATCACCTTAGGTAGGAATCATATATAATAGATCACTGATCCAACAATAAACTTACAATATACACAATACTCTGATATGCCGTCCAACTCGTGGGAACACGCGGGAAGAGAGAGAGATAAATGGGCATCCGAGCCCGAGCTTAAATATAAAATATTGGCAGTTGACTGTTGGCTGTCGTATATGGAATTCCATATTATGATTTTTCTTTTTTTATTATTATTATTATTATTGTAATTTAAATACTTCTGTAAGAATTTTTTTATATATATAAAACCAAGTATTTCATAATCTATGGAATTTTTCCTGTATGTTTCACATCGGAGACGGCTTGAGACAAGTTAACTACTATAAAGGTCGATAAAATATCACAACACACACACATACTTATACAAATATTTATTTATTTTATTTTAGAGGAACAATTAATGATTGTTTTCTCATTATCATTGTTTGCAAGCTTACATTGGCGTTTTGATATTTAGGAATGACACACTAATTAAATCATTGTGATCTTCTACCCACAAGAAAAACTGAGCAGGTAATTGTCTCCTCCTCGTTAAAGATAAAGAAAGCAATACCATCTGCTTGGATCAAACTCATTCTATTCTCACAATTAAAAATTAAAGGGGGATTTAATGAGGAGATGAACAATTTATACTTCTCAAAATTTTAAATATACAAGAAAAAGTCCATGAATTTAATATTAAATACTTGGTTTTATATCAAAACTTCTCATACAAATATTTCAATTACAATAATATGAAATGAAAAAATCGGGTATTTCGGTAGGTTAGGGGGTATTTCGGTGTTTTCTGGGGGTATTTCGGTATATCACGGGTATTTTGGTAATTCTAGTTACCCCTGTTTTGTATATTTTTATTCAACCAACCACAAAGGAGCATTATGATACACAAAGTCCAAACCCAGATAGCATGACTACGTTGGCCCAAAGTTGGCTAATGGTTGGACTGTTGGCGATGGTTGGCGTTGGTTAAACAACGTTGGCCCAACATCGGACCAATGTCAACATATCACGTTCATACTCTGATGCCGGGGTTAGTCGGGAATACAACATTGGGCCAACGTTGTAATATTGTGACGGAGTTTGTTGTCAACACAATGCTGGCCCAATATTGGGCCAATGTCATCTTATCACTTTCATACTCTGGTACAAGGGCTAGTTGGGAATACAATATTGGCCCAACATTGGGCCAACGTTGTAAGATCGTGATGAAATTATGACACACGCACACACAAATGCACATGACTCGCATGTTTTGAAGAAGAGGATGCTGAGTTAATTTAAATATTAAGATTAGTGTAGAATGTATAATTGATTTGAAATATTTATAATTTTTTATAAAATATATACACACATAATTGATTTATTTTATTTTTTTAAAAACATTTTTTAAAAAATAATATACATTCATGCAAATATCGTTAATGCAGGGATACAAATATTAACCTTGCATATCAAAAGAATGAACTCAAAAGAGAAAGCTTTAATACATTGCAAAGATTACATAACTGCAATAAAGTGTTGGATTTAGGAAGCAGATTCTAAGAGCACATTTACTGACCAAGCAATTAGGACGGAGTTTTTCACAGCTTGAGACTGGCCAGTTTCTATGGTAATCTTGATATCTGATATGTTGGGATGGTCAACCCTGCATCTATTTTACGCGTCCAGCATTCTTATCTCGGAGTTTTACTGAAGAATAACGTGATACAAGGAAAATTTATTCTGGGGAATCGTTTTTATTGTGGATTAAAGTAATACGACCCTCAAATGGTGAATTTTCTTTCTTTTCTTTTTTTTTTAAAAACAACTCTTCTATTAATATTATAAAGCGTTATGAGGAAGTTTATTTTCATATCTAAATGACCACTCGCTGTTGGCGTGGTCCGCTAAGTACTGTGCATTTATAACAATACTGTATTGACCCAATATTGGCAATTTTGAATTACAGGTAAATAATCTTTATCTTGTAATGGCCCAACGATGGGCCTACCGATACATTGCAATTTGCTATGTTGACCTAATGTTGGCCCAACGATTACATGCATGTGTTACTACGTTGGGCCAACATCGCCCCAACATGTTGGGCCAACATCGCCCCAACATGTTGGGCCAACAAAGGCCGTCTTTTGCACTTAGACATTGCGCCAACATTGTCCTCCCAACGTTGGGCCAACAAAGCCGGTTACATTGGACCAACGTTGTGCCAACATACGTATGCTATCTGGGAAATCACAGAAACATATATCACGAAGGAAAACAAAGACTGCATGATGAACAGAGAATTAACCATCAAAGCTATCATTTATACATTTTAACACGCACCGTAAACATGTTCATGTAGTACAAGCATAGTAACCATGTTGCCAAACAACTTTTAAAATGCATAGTTTTCTAATAGCTCTTAAGATGCTTCCTGTTATGTAGATTGATCCTCGTGTGATGGCATGGGTTTTATGAAAATCTTTATTTAATTAAACTTTTCGCATTGTAGAACAGTGTATATAGAACTAAGTGAAAATACTGGTATTGATACATATCTGTTCTACAATGCGCAAAGTTTATTAATACCAGTATATCGCTTAGTTCTATAGGATAAATAAAACGACACACTGATATAGATATATATTGACGATCAGGCCCATTGTCATCAAATACAAGTAGGAAATGCTCAGGATACAGGATTTTGTACAGTGACCATGCATTTATTCTGGAGCTTCGGGAGGGGGAGGGGAGATAAGCGGCTCCCGACCCCCCCCCCCCGGCCTATTGGGGGTAGTCTTTAAATCAGCTGTTCTTATTTCTTTGCAAATCAGGTCTGGGTATGGCGAAATTAACACAAGCATGTAAAAACTGCATGTAAATTAGTTTGCATCACATTCATTTTATTTATTTATTTTGGGGAAATTGATTTAATAATCTACATATTGAATAATAAATTTAATAATCTACATATTGAGTTTAGATAATCATGTTTCAAAGCCACTGTGTATGTGTATCAAAATTTAATTTCAGTCTCGATGAAGGCTAACAATAGAATCTTCTTGATAATCACTTCATTTCATTCCACAACTGATCTGATGCTAGTGTGTTTCCGTGAGATAGTAGAAAATGTCGGATTTAATTGCTTGCTAAACCAGTACGGATAACGAGGCGCAGATTTTTTTCCCCCGAGTAATTTTAGATTGGTTTTGTGTAGTAGATAACTGCACTTTCATAGAGCCTTACAGGTCGATTATTAAATGAAATTCAATGTGCACTCACTCATTATATGTAGAATATTATATTCTTATACAGGTTCACCCTATACCATTTCTTAAATCTTGAAGTTTTTGTAAAATAAAAAGAAAATAAATTGTTTTCCTAGCATCAATGAAAAAAACTAATCATTTGGGAGGTCAAATTTAAGATTACGGTTTCTTTAATGTGATTAATCTTAGCGTCTGTACGAAAAAAGGGGGTCGGGGTGGTGGTGGTGGTGGTGGTGGGGGGGGGGGGGGGGGGGTCAGCTGAGCCCATGCAAAGGAAATTCCACAATAGACTGTTTAATTGTTACTTTTTAACAAGAAGATTTTGACTAAGTCCTCAAAAGTTCTCAAAAATTCAGATTAAATAACTATTCATACATGTGCATCATATACAGATCATTTTATGTTAAACAAACTCTCCCATTAATCAGAACCTAGTATCTCCAAAGAGCAGATGCGTTTGTACGAAGTGGAAAATCCTGATTCATTAGAAAATATTTGTTAGAATTTATGTGACACATAGACGTGTTGAGCCGAATGTTCAGGTTATCTGACCTATTTTACGTTGGCCAAGTTAACGCACTACACATCTCTCGTGTATTACACAAGTAAACCTTTTCGCCATAGTAATTGTGAGAATTTCCACAAAGCAGTTCACTGGTATTAAAATCGAGGAAATGAAAATATGTAGTCCTTTTCGTCAAAAACAAATCTTATTCTTATGACAAAGATATAAACTGGAATTATTTTTGTTTGCTTTTTCTTTCTCCCCTACCTTTTTAAAAAGAAAATGTTTTATAATTGTGTTACTCTAAAACATGAATCACAATAAACTTATAATATCGATCATGGAAATAAAATATTCTTTGTTACATGTACCTAATAAAGGATTATTTACTTATCTTGGAAATTGTTTTTTTGATAAGAATATTTGGAAAGGTTCACCGGTTCTTTGAATATGCCTGTTGGTCATTCTATGAAACTGGAGAAAATGAAGAAGTCTCCCTTTAATATATATTTTCTTAGTATTAATGATGTAAAAAGATGTAAAATTGAATGTCTTAAAACTTTTAAAAAAGTTGCATAGATTATGCATCGAAATGGGACAAAGATGGGTGCATGTGACATAAATCGGAATAAATTACAGTATTCCATTTGTATCGGAATGCATGTTTTTAATTCTCACCATATGCAGAAATATTAAACTGTAATTTACTATAAAATCATTCATAAAATTCAATGTATTCATGACAAAAATATGAATTAAGATTTCGCCGTTTAAAATTAATTGTCATCAACATATTACTTCTAATCTACGAATTAACATTGAAAATCGAGTTGATTTTTAAAAAAGTCATTACATTTGTCCCATCTTTAATCACCAGTATGAAAGAATGAGCTCTCTACAGAAACTACTGGTGCAAATATAAAATTCCGTTAATTAATTGGTAATAAAACAAGAGGTCCATTAATCACAAGGCTCATCTAAGCCACTATGGCTATGTATGCTGTTTTTCACCAGCAGATTCTTTTTTCTATAATATTAATCCTATGTAAAAATCTGATCAGATATTCTGGCTCCACCCTACCCCGGGAGTCATGATTTGAACAAACTTTATCTTCACTATCTGAGGATGCTTGCATAGTAACAGAGGGCAAATCCCTCTCATGACCCGAAGGGCGAAGAATTGTATTGGTATTAGTATACACGATGAGAGAATTTAGAACGCATTGTGATGTGATGGCCCTATATGGGCAGTGAGAGCGGAACTAGGTTACGAAGGTAACACATATATACATGTTTAGAAGGAAAATATGGGAAACTATGGAAAAAATCAAACATATCTATGGAATTTGACAATTTTGGTCAAATTAGCATCGATTCGAATGCAAGCATGAGGGCATGTATTTCCTCTCTCGTCTACCCAAGATATGTTACATGAATTCCATATAAGCATGCATACTATATTTTCTCTATCATATAGACCTATTAACTTCTAGATTGTACCATGTCTCCTACGTTTATAGATTTGCTAAACACCGACGTTAAATATTACATCAATTGCGTTATAAATACTCTCATCATTGGTACTGATACCAATACCTTTTGCTTCACCCTCAAACACGATCACGTCGTTAGACATATGACTATTAAATCATGCATGTGCTGTTCTTGAGAAGATTATCTTTTTTTTATTTCGTGAAACTTTAATCTTCTATTTTTGCCCAATACCATTCCTTGGGGGTGGGGGTGGGTTGGGGTGTCACGATTCAAGGAAACTTGAATCTACATTTCCTGATGATGCTTCCACATGTATAGGAGTTATGAGCTTGATCATGCACTGTTCGTTATCTTCATCTTTCATCCATCTGACTAATCATGTCTTTGCTCTTCTTCAGACAATTACTAGTATATAGAGATTTTCTTATATACATGCAATCTATGCAAAATTTTGATCACATTGTGGACTAACTCCGCCCGAGGGGTCATGATTGGAACAAACTTGAATCTACACTACATCAGGGTGTTTACATATTAATATGACTAAACATTCCAACCTGTTATTGGTAAGAGAATTTTTTCTTTATATTCTTATGCAAAACACCTATTGCTTATTGTGGCCCACTCAACCCCAGGATTTAGATTTGAACAAATATGAATTTACACAATGTAAAGAAGCTTACACATAAGGCTCAACCTTGCAGACAAGATAGTGAAGAAAAACAAGGCTTAGAGAGTGTGATTCCAGCTTGAATTTCTTAAACGTAAAGTGCAACAATAAATATTTGTATAAGATTCAACTGATCTATGAATTAAGGGACAAAGTAGAGCATAGTTCATTAATATCAATCGTTGGCCAACCAAACTTTCAATTTCCTGATTAATTTTATTTTAAGGATAGAAATATTATGTACACGCAAAGTGGAAGTCAAGACGATGGGAACTCAATTTTTGACATCCTGAAACTGTATCTGAAGGGAACTGTTTGTTGACTTCATTGCTCTTTTTCACGGTACAGAAAACAGCTGTTATTCATAGAAATGGATGAATGCGTAATGTCAATCTCATTTCTTGACCAATGTGAGTAGTTGGATTTTGGCACAATTAATAGAATGGCATTCAACACTGAATTTTGTCATTCTGGAATTATTCATTCTGGAATTATTCTCGAAGACTGCCTGCTGCATATAAGACCTAAGGAAGTATGATTCGATCAGCATAGAGATAGAGTTCGCAAATGTAAGGTGCAATCAACAACTGTCTGTATGAGATTCAACCGACCTATGAATAAGAGGACAAAATGGAGCCTATTGCACCTCAATACGAATAGCAAATTGGCCAACGAGCAGCCTCCATTTTTCATTAGAATTATTTTCAGGATAGAAATATCCCGTACACACCATGTCAATACAATGAGAATTGTAATATTTTGATATCTTGAAACTGTGTGTTCTCTGGAAGGGTAATGCCTCTTAACTTTCTTGTTTTTCCCTGTGTTGAAAATGCCTCATAAGCATACGAATCCATGGCTGAATGTATAATGCCATTCTCATGTTCTGACCAATGTACATACATTGATGTAAGTAGTTAGATTTTGGCAGAATTGATAGACTGTCATTATATACTTTCTACATTCTTAAGTTCTGGACTGATATTTTCTCCAAAACTGCCTGCTTCACATGGGTGCAAAGACTGTGAAGGCAAATAAGGCCTAGGGAAGTTTGATTTTAGCATGGATTTCTCCAATGCAATTTATCAATATTAGTAGGGAATTTCACTGAAATTTTGATGAGAGCACAGATAGGAGAATATCATATCAATTCTAATGCTAAAGTGGTCAACCAACATCTTTCATTTCCCATCATTCGCACAGATGGCTGAATGTGTAGTGCCATTCTCATGGTTTGACCATTGCTCATTGATGTGAGAAGTTAGATTTTTGCAAAATTGATAGAATTTCATTCAACAATCTCAGTATTTGTTGAATTTTTTGTTTAAACTTGCCTGCTTCACAGAAGTGCAAAATTGTGAAGTGTGCATGATTCCAGCAGAGACTTCTCCCGTTTAAAGTGCAATCAACAATTATATGTACGGGATTCCACTGAAATAGGAACATTTATCATCACTTTTAATGCTATATGGTCAACCAACAGAAGAATCTTCACAACTGCCATCTTTAGATTCATTGATGTTGACGATACTTTTGATCAATAATTTTATTGTAAAATCGAAAGAAAAAGACTTTTGATTATAATATTTACACAAAACAAGATTTTCATTCGAATATAAAATTCATCTAAATTTCTCTGTTTAAGTTTTGTCATAGTGTTGATTTTGTTGTTCTTTTACCGTAGGTCAAGGAGGAGGTACCTTCATTGAGGTGATGGAGTACAAACTGTGAATTATTAGTAAGAAGGAAATGACAATAAATCGATTTTTTTCTCTCGATATTACCGTAAGAGAAAGTATTTCGCTTGTTTACAAAGGAACAGTTAATTGTTTTGAAATTCACACTTGACCCCCAAACCCCAGGCATAATGCAACCAATAGCTGGTCCCATGTGCTTAGTAATTTGTACCTCACATGTATGTTATCAATCTACCAAGAACTGATGGGCAAAATGACCCGGCTTGAAAGGCTGTGAAACACAGCTATTACACAAATTTTATATGATAATTGTTATAATAAATAAATGCAATATGTACAATATATATATTTAGGGGTATAATAGCATGATTAGGCGTTAGTCTGCATGACCATCTATTAGCTCACTTCTGTATGACTGACTTTATTTGTCTCATGGGATCTTCTAATGAAGTGAGCTCCAGATCATCAAGTTCTTGAAGGAAAGTTTGTGTTACATTCCTAACTTCAGAGACAACACAGGTGGCATGCATAATGCCATTACAGCACAAGTGTTCCAATAAACTTTTATCTGCTAAACCTGGGAAACAGGAAATAGGAGTGACTCAATTATAGAAGTCATGAAAGGTTAATAGAGTTTTGGGAGTAAAAAAGCTAATGCTGAATAAGATATCAATTTCAGTTAATGCATGAGTTGCAGGTATATTGTGATACAGAGATATATTATACGGCTTTGTTTCACCATACAGTGTTACACAGTGTTACAGTAACATACATGTCTATGTCATGTCTATTGTAAGAAAAGCTACTGTAAGTGTTTAGCAAGACCTTAACAGTAGGTTTTCACTGAAACTAAAACATTTGATTAAATATGAATTGATGCATTTGTGCATCCTGTGAAGTAATATGTGAACACATCAAATTAACAAAAAATAAATCTCAGATCTCCTTTTAATTAGAAAAAGCCATCACATAAAGTTTAGCAATATCAAATGCTGATATCACTTTGTAATGCTATTAATAAAGAAATGTTAATTCTCAAATAATATAATATAATTTACAAAATTATTAAATGCGAAATGAAATTTGACAAACTACCTGTTGCGACTAATGCGAATAAAGACTAATTTAATGTTTTCGGTCTCAATTCTACACAAATAAAATGTAAAGTGCTCGTCATTTCTGAATTGGAGAAAATGCAGTTCGTTCATGGGCTCTCATACTGTTGGAAAAGGAGACAAAATGTAAATTCTTAGAGAATTTGTATCAATTCAATGTACTGATTCTAAATCTGAATGAACATTCTTCCTGTGTATGTGCATACAAGCTGTGCTCTCCTGTAAACAAGAACTTAATTGAGCTGAAAATGGCAGTCCCAATAAGAACACTAATTTGGATTTTTCTTAGAGGATGTGCAGTTTTTGTGGGTGATTAAGGCGGAAATTGTCTCAATATATCTAAATAAACTAATATCTGAGGGGAAAAAAAAATTATCTTCGACAAAAATTAAGGCGATTATGTCTCTACATCATGTCGAAAACCCTTAATCGTCTTTATTTCAGTCGCAATCTGATTTTTCAACAAACTACCTGTTGTGACTGATGCGAATAAAGACTAATTTAATGTTTTCGGTCTCAGTTCTACACAAATAAAAAGTAAAGTGTTCGTCATTTCTGAATTGGAGAAAATGCAGTTCGTTCATGGGCTGCCATACTGTTACGAAAGGAGACAAAATGTAAATTCTTAGATAATTTGTATTAATTCAATGTACTGATTCTAAATCTGAATGAACATTCTTCCTGTGTATGTGCATACAAGCTGTGCTCTCCTGTAAACAAGAACTTGAGCTGAAAATGGCAGTCCCAATAAGAACACTAATTTGGATTTTTTTTAGAGGAAGTGCAGTTCTTGTGGGTGATATAAGGTGGAAATTGTCTCAATATATCTAAATACACTAATATCTGAGGGGGAGAAATTTTTTGATACACCTTCGACAAAAATTAAGACAATTATGTCTCTGCATCATGTCGAAAACCCTTATTCGGCTTTATTTCAGTCGCAATCTGATTTTTCAACAAACTACCTGTTGTGACTGATGCGAATAAAGACTAATTTAATGTTTTCGGTCTCAATTCTACACAAATAAAAAGTAAAGTGCTCGTCATTTCTGAATTGGAGAAAATGCAGTTCATTCATGGGCTGCCATACTGTTATGAAAGGAGACCAAATGTAAATTCTTAGAGAATTTGTATTAATTCAATGTACTGATTCTAAATCTGAATGAACATTCTTCCTGTGTATGTGCATACAAGCTGTGCTCTCCTGTAAACAAGAACTTGAGCTGAAAATGGCAGTCCCAATAAGAACACTAATTTGGATTTTTCTTAGAGGATGTGCAGTTTTTGTGGGTGATTAAGGTGGGAATTGTCTCAATATATCTAAATAATCTAATATCTGAGGGGAAAAAAAATTATGATACACCTTCGACAAAAATTAAGGCGATTATGTCTCTGCATCATGTCGAAAACACTTAATCGACTATATTTCATTCGCAATATGATTTTTCAACAAACTACCTGTTGTGACTGATGCGAATAAAGACTAATTTAATGTTTTCGGTCTCAATTCTACACAAATAAAAAGTAAAGTGTTCGTCATTTCTGAATTGGAGAAAATGCAGTTCGTTCATGGGCTCCCATACTGTTACGAAAGGAGACCAAATGTAAATTCTTAGATAATTTGTATTAATTCAATGTACTGATTCTAAATCTGAATGAACATTCTTCCTGTGTATGTGCATACAAGCTGTGCTCTCCTGTAAACAAGAACTTGAGCTGAAAATGGCAGTCCCAATAAGAACACTAATTTGGATTTTTTTTTTAGAGGAAGTGCAGTTCTTGTGGGTGATTAAGGTGGAAATTGTCTCAATATATCTAAATACACTAATATCTGAGGGGGAGAAATTTTTTGATACACCTTCAACAAAAATTAAGACAATTATGTCTCTGCATCATGTCGAAAACCCTTATTCGGCTTTATTTCAGTCGCAATCTGATTTTTCAACAAACTACCTGTTGTGACTGATGCGAATAAAGACTAATTTAATGTTTTCGGTCTCAATTCTACACAAATAAAAAGTAAAGTGCTTGTCATTTCTGAATTGGAGAAAATGCAGTTCATTCATGGGCTGCCATACTGTTATGAAAGGAGACCAAATGTAAATTCTTAGAGAATTTGTATTAATTCAATGTACTGATTCTAAATCTGAATGAACATTCTTCCTGTGTATGTGCATACAAGCTGTGCTCTCCTGTAAACAAGAACTTGAGCTGAAAATGGCAGTCCCAATAAGAACACTAATTTGGATTTTTCTTAGAGGATGTGCAGTTTTTGTGGGTGATTAAGGTGGGAATTGTCTCAATATATCTAAATAATCTAATATCTGAGGGGAAAAAAAATTATGATACACCTTCGACAAAAATTAAGGCGATTATGTCTCTGCATCATGTCGAAAACACTTAATCGACTATATTTCATTCGCAATATGATTTTTCAACAAACTACCTGTTGTGACTGATGCGAATAAAGACTAATTTAATGTTTTCGGTCTCAGTTCTACACAAATAAAATGTAAAGTGCTCGTCATTTCTGAATTGGAGAAAATGCAGTTCGTTCATGGGCTGCCATACTGTTACGAAAGGAGACCAAATGTAAATTCTTAGAGAATTTGTATTAATTCAATGTACTGATTCTAAATCTGAATGAACATTCTTCCTGTGTATGTGCATACAAGCTGTGCTCTCCTGTAAACAAGAACTTGAGCTGAAAATGGCAGTCCCAATAAGAACACTAATTTGGATTTTTCTTAGAGGATGTGCAGTTTTTGTGGGTGATTAAGGTGGGAATTGTCTCAATATATCTAAATAATCTAATATCTGAGGGGGAAAAAAATTATGATACACCTTCGACAAAAATTAAGGCGATTATGTCTCTGCATCATGTCGAAAACACTTAATCGACTATATTTCATTCGCAATATGATTTTTCAACAAACTACCTGTTGTGACTGATGCGAATAAAGACTAATTTAATGTTTTCGGTCTCAGTTCTACACAAATAAAAAGTAAAGTGTTCGTCATTTCTGAATTGGAGAAAATGCAGTTCGTTCATGGGCTGCCATACTGTTACGAAAGGAGACAAAATGTAAATTCTTAGATAATTTGTATTAATTCAATGTACTGATTCTAAATCTGAATGAACATTCTTCCTGTGTATGTGCATACAAGCTGTGCTCTCCTGTAAACAAGAACTTGAGCTGAAAATGGCAGTCCCAGTAAGAACACTAATTTGGATTTTTTTTTAGAGGAAGTGCAGTTCTTGTGGGTGATTAAGGTGGAAATTGTCTCAATATATCTAAATACACTAATATCTGAGGGGGAGAAATTTTTTGATACACCTTCGACAAAAATTAAGACAATTATGTCTCTGCATCATGTCGAAAACCCTTATTCGGCTTTATTTCAGTCGCAATCTGATTTTTCAACAAACTACCTGTTGTGACTGATGCGAATAAAGACTAATTTAATGTTTTCGGTCTCAATTCTACACAAATAAAAAGTAAAGTGCTCGTCATTTCTGAATTGGAGAAAATGCAGTTCATTCATGGGCTGCCATACTGTTATGAAAGGAGACCAAATGTAAATTCTTAGAGAATTTGTATTAATTCAATGTACTGATTCTAAATCTGAATGAACATTCTTCCTGTGTATGTGCATACAAGCTGTGCTCTCCTGTAAACAAGAACTTGAGCTGAAAATGGCAGTCCCAATAAGAACACTAATTTGGATTTTTCTTAAAGGATGTGCAGTTTTTGTGGGTGATTAAGGTGGAAATTGTCTCAATATATCTAAATAAACTAACATCTGAGGGGGAAAAAAATTATGATACACCTTCGACAAAAATTAAGGCGATTATGTCTCTGCATCATGTCGAAAACCCTTAATCGGCTTAATTTCAGTCGCAATCTGATTTTTCAACAAACTACCTGTTGTGACTGATGTGAATAAAGATTAATTTAATGTTTTTGGTCTCAATTCTACACAAATAAAAAGTAAAGTGCTCGTCATTTCTGAATTGGAGAAAATGCAGTTCGTTCATGGGCTGCCATACTGTTACGAAAGGAGACAAAATGTAAATTCTTAGATAATTTGTATTAATTCAATGTACTGATTCTAAATCTGAATGAACATTCTTCCTGTGTATGTGCATACAAGCTGTGCTCTCCTGTAAACAAGAACTTGAGCTGAAAATGGCAGTCCCAATAAGAACACTAATTTGGATTTTTCTTAGAGGATGTGCAGTTTTTGTGTGTGATTAAGGTGGATATTGTCTCAATATATCTAAATAAACTAATATCTGATGGGGAAAAAATTATGATACACCTTTGACAAAAATTAAGGCGATTATGCCTGTGCATCATGTGAAAATCCATTAATCGTCTTTATTTCAGTCACAACTTATTTTTTTGACAAACTATTACGTGGGAACAATGCGAATAAAGGCTTATTTGGTAACCTTATTTGGTTACCTAATATCTATAAATTGTCATGTTGTAAGAAATCGAAACATATTTATGATATATTGAACAATAACACTCTGAACCAATCTGTAAAACAAAATGGAACACTCTATTTGGAGTTGAAGAAAGTGAATGGAGAACTATTTATAAGTAACCATTTAAGTTAACAAAAAATTCAAAATTTCAATGATTCTAATAAAGACTTATTAATATAATTTTGGCTACAAACACTTTAATGCATAAAATTAAGAGGAAGGATATAAAAAGCTGTACATTTTGTAAATTGGAAGAAGAAACATTGGAACACCTCTTCTGGGAATGTGTAAATGTTCAATCCTTTTTAGATACTTTGGAAACATATGTTGAAGAAAATACAAATCTTCAGTTATCTATTACAAAAAGAATTTTTTTTACTAGGATTTCTTGATTCAAACAATTATATTCAAAACACATTTGTTGTTAAAGTAGTACATATATACAATGAGGTATACAGAAAAGACATTAAACATATATAGTAGTTAGCGATATCTCATTTGAAAAAGAATTATGAGACCTTGAAATACATCTTCTCTAAAAATGGTGAAAAAAACCCCCAAAATTTGATACAGCCTGGAATGGATGGAACTTTTCATTCAATTTAAACATCCTTTTGATATAGCTACTCTCTCTCTCTCTCTCTCTCTCTCTCTCTCTCTCATTGTTGCATATGTCACTTGTGTTCATATTGCAGAATAGAAAAATTACAACCCCATTTAACACATTGAAAAAGCCAAGCCTTGCGGGTTTTTGTTGTTGTTGGTATACATGTGTTCTTTTAAGTATTTTGAATGGTATTATCAGGTTTCCGGAAGAATTTACTCGTAAATCAATCCTTGACATTAGAAATGAGAAAAGTCCCCAAAAGTGTTATGTCTAACCCCGGGGTTAGAACGTTTTGCAAATATAGATTTTTTTTGCAGGGAATGCAGTTCTTGTGTGTGTTTAAGGTGAATATTGACTCAGTATAGCAAGATAAACTGATTCTTTTGCGATACACTTTCGACAAAAATTAGAGCGATTATGTTTCCGCAGCATTTAAAATCGCCTCTCATCCAGTCGCAATTTGTTTTTTCGACAAAGTAGACCGCTTCGTAAATTTATGAGAGCGAAAAAGGGAGCGTAAAATAACGATTTTTCCTAATCTGTTTTAAGCATTTTTCTTTTTCATTTTTTTTTTTTACTAACCATTGCGAACAATGAATTATTCTTTATTTGCATTTGCCCAAGATGGTAGTGCAAGCAGTCGCGATTTCTTTTTTCGACAAACTACCTGTTGCAACAAATGCGCATGCATAAAGAATAATTCACTGTTCGCAATGGTTACCCGTGGAAAATATGAGAAAAAATACTCATAACAGAGATTTAGGATGAATTGTCATTTAAGGCTCCCTTTTTCGCTCTCATATTTTTGAAGAGAGTTGCAATGAAACTTTTTTGAAAATATATCTTTAATAAAGGTACTGATCACAAATTTAAAAGAAATTAGGTCTTGTCTCCTTACAAGAGAGCATAGACTAGAACATGTATGTAGGTACCTGTATGTAGGTACCTATATATCTGGGTACCTGTATGTGAGTACCTGAATATAGTTACCTATATCTGGGTACCAGTATGTGAGTACCTGTATGTGGGTACCTGTATACACCTGCCTATATCTGGATACCTGTATGTGGCTACCTGTATCTGGGTACTTGTTTGTATAAAACTTTATCTGGATACCTATATGTGGGTACTTGTTTATGGGTACCTGTATGTAGGTACTTGTATATAGCTACCTATATCTGGGTACCTGTATGTGGGTACTTCTATGTGGGTACCTGTTTGTAGGTACCTCTATGTGGGTACCTGTGTGTAGATGCCTGTATGTGAGTACTTGTATATAGCTACCTATATGTGGGTACCTCTATGTGGGTACCTGTTTGTAGGAACTTCTATGTGGGTACCTATATGTGGGTATCGCTACTCTAAATGCTAACCCTAGGGTTAGACCATTTTGACTATGTGTAAAATTTTACAATTAAATTTTTTTTTTACATTCTTTTAGTCATAGTTATCTTTTTCAACAAAGTATCTGTTGCGACTAATGCGAATAAAGACTACTTTAATGTTTTCAGTCTCAATTCTGCTTAAATAAAAAAGTAAAGTGCTCATCATTTCTGAATTGGAGAAAATGCAGTTCGTTCATGGGCTGCCATACTGTTACGAAAGGAGAGGAAATGTAAACTCATACCCTGCAACATTAACTTCTCTGTCAGTAGCCTGCTTCTAACTTGTTTGTCAGTAGCCTGCTTCGACTTAAAATCTGGTCATATCTTGCAAATGGAATCTATATGTTGATGGATTTGTTATTATTTTTTTTACGAAACACAGTTTGCCGCAACTTTGTGGCACATTTCCGGCACTGTCTGCTCGAAATTAAGGGATCCTACATAAACTGTAGTTACAAAAACACAATAACAATTCAATTAATTTAATTTAAAAAACAATGACATAGCAAGTAATTTTTACCATATTCAAAAATACAAATTTAAAAAGTTGATTCAAGAACAGAAATGACCGGGTAGCTTTAAAATATGTTCAACAGCAGTAGAAAACATACTGGAAAATTACATATTAAATGTAGAATTTCTAAAAAATAAAAAATAACCAAAAAAAAAAAAAAAAACAGTAGCATTTTTAAAATGTCACATGTATATCGTCAATATTTTATAACATCAATAATGTACAGGGTCTGAACAATGTAAGTAAAAGCTGTGAGAGGAGTTGGTTACAAATAGTAAGTACCATGCTTAAGAAATGATGAAGTTCAACTACATCATGCACATGCAAATATTTCAAAGAATGTCTTATCACTTCCAAAAAGACACATGTACATCTACAATGCTTTCATAACAGCTGTAAAAGGTATGAAGGATGTCAAATAAATGTTGTAAGAGGAGTTGATTACAAAAATAGGTATCGTCTATTCAAGACATGCTTCAAAATGTAAAATAGGTACTCGTACTCTCTCTCTCTCTCTCTCTCTCTCTCTCCATAAAACCCGGAGCGGATCGTTCCTTATGGTGCCCGGAGCCAAATCCCCCGGGAATCCTCTAGCCACCTCTCCCGGATTTCCTGCAGGTTGGTCAGAGCCAGGAATGACGTAGGGTCGTTCAGAACCTGTGCAGCCTTGTGCACCTGCTGGCAATGCTGCCTTGCATCCTTCTCTGGCCTGTTCTTCTCAAAGGAACTCTGCCAGTCATAAAAGGCCTTCATGGGTTCACCTTAATATAAAAAACTACAGGTGAAGTAATCTGCAGTAGGATGTACAAAACCAGATTTGCAGATTTGATGTAATTGGAAATCTTACTGATCATCCAAGAAGGACCCTTTTCCTTTCTTGGAGTAGCGAACTGTGGCACTGAAATATGGATTATTACGTTGTTAAAATCAACCACTTTGAATAGTGCAGACATCAAACAGTGTATGCATTGCAAAGATCATGTACATAAGTACTTGTATGTGGGTACCTGTATGTAAGTACATGTATGTTGGTACATGCATGTGTGTACCTATTTGTGGGTATGTGAGTAGCTGTATTTGTTTACATCCCACCTCTGGTGTGTCCAGGGGTCCGTGTTTACCCAACTATCTATTTTGTATTGCTTGTAGGAGTTATGAGATTGATCACTGTTCGTTATCTTCACCTTACATGTACGTGGGTACTTGTATGTGGGTACCTGTATGTGGACATTTGTATGTGGGTACAAGTATATGGGTGCATGTATGTGGGGCCCTGTAAGTGAGTACCTTTTGTGTGGGTACGTCTCAGTGAGTACCTGTATGTGTGTTTATGGAAAGTAGAATTAAGTATCTAATGTCTTCTTAGGGCGTTTTGCCACGTTCATCAACTGAAACATGCCCATTCGAATTCGAATTAGGTGATAAATTCAATTTTTATGAGTAATGTTTAGCCTTAATAGCCACTACACTTTCGGGTTATGATATAGGTATATACCTGATCGTCCTCCTCCTCTCTATCTTCTTCCGCCTCCTCACCGTCATCCTCGAAAGAAGTGCCAGGTTTAGTTTTCGAAATCTGAAATAGGCCCTAATATTCTGTCTGGGTAGGATTTAGGTTATTTGTTCATATGTACATATTTACTGGTTCCTTCTCCTTTTCTTCCTCCTCTACCTCCTCCTTATTATCTTCCACGTAATCTGGATCATAATCCCACTCGGCCTCCTCTATGGCTATGGCCCATTCTTCCGGGATTTCTTCCTCCCCTTCCTTATTCTCCACCTCCTGATCTTCAATCTGAAATAACCTACTATGTTTTAGAATATATGGTAAGGGTTAGGAGGCCTCCAGCCACACACCAGAGTCCCAACGTTGTCACCATTTTTTTTTTAAAATTATTGACTTGATTTTCATACAACCGCTGCCACCATTCTGTAACACTCACAGTTGCTCAACTAGCGTGATCAGGAGAGACAGTCTACCACAGCACCAGAAAAGCTATTTAGGCAGTATACGTATCCTCTTACATTACTACACATATATGAGATATTCATCAAAGTGTTTCAGAGAGCATTTAAGGAGAACATGGTATCCTTAATATTTACCGTTGTTTCCTCCCCCTCCTGCTCCAAAGGCTCCTTTATCCTCCCGGAATGCTCTTCCTCATCCTCCCGCTCCTTCTCTACTCTCATCTCCCCCTCTTCTGCTTGATCGTCCTGCAGCATATGAAATAATTTTAATGGTTATTGAAGACGGGTATCTGTATGTAGGTACTAATAGTTCGGTACCTGTATGTGGGTACCTGTTTTAGGTACCTATATGTAAGTACCTCCATGTGGGTACCTATATGTCGGTACCTGTTTATAGGCAACTGTTTGAATGTAGGGGTATACCTGTACCATCTCCTGATCATCTTGCAAAACTGTCTCCTCCTGATCCTCCTTTACTCTATGTATCATTTTTCATTAGAGAAGATAAATTTGTAAAGTGTTAAGTCTTTGTAATAGATATTTACCTCATCATCGCACCGTCTGAGCTTAATTCTCAAAGGTTTGAGTCCACTAAACTGTTTTTCAATGGGGATTCCCCTTCTCTGAAAAAAAATAAGTTGATAAACAGACGTCAATCTCAAAACTCCTATAAGAAATTCAAATTAAAGAATTGAGCATGTGAAGGATAAAATGTTATCTTCCCTACCTTGACCCTTCTAATTCCCTTCGGCAATTGGGATGTGCCAATGCGATATGCTCCTCCCTGTCCTCCTGCCTGTCCTCCTCCTTGTACTCCTGCCTGTCCTCCCTGTCTTCCTGCCTGTACCCCTTCATGTCCTCCCTGTACTCCTCCCTGTCCTCCTGCCTCTTTTCCTCTCTAATGTTATCCTGCAACATGTGAAATAATTTCAATGGTTACTAAAGGTGGGTATCTGTATGTGGGCACCAGCATTTGGTGTGTGTAAGTATCTGTATGTGGGTACATGTATGCAGATACTAGTATGTGGGTACCTGTATGTGCGTGTCTGTTTTTAGGAACCTCTATGAAGGTAGCTGTATGTGGGTACCTGAGTGTGGGTACCTGTATGTAGGTACCTGTATGTGGGTATCTGTATCTGGGTACCTTGATGTGGGTACCAAATTGTAGGTACCTTTATATGTTCTTGCATGTCGGTGCATATATGAATATTCATCAAAGTATGTCAGAGATCATTTAAGGAGAACACCATATCCTTGATATTTACCTCTTCTCTAAACGCTGGCCAGAGTTCGGCCGTCCCACCTCCCTGAAGTCCTCTAACTGACTTTGAAACAGGTGTGTCTTGTTGGTCCGACATCTTTGAAATATAAAACTATGATTAAATACTGATGTATATCTATCCATATGGATATCTATATACATATCTACACATCCAATATTACATACCTAGCATTATATATGGGACACCAGTATCTTAGTACCTGCATGAAGGTACCTTTAAGTGGGTTACTTGTGGATACCTATCGTTGGATATCTGTATGTGGCTACCTGTGTATAGGTACTTTTTGTTGGTACCTGTTAGTGGGTACCAGTATTTAGGCACCTGTGTGTAAGTACCTATAAATAAATGGGCACCTTAATGTAGGTACCTGTACATGGGAACCTGTATGTAGATACCTGTATTTAAGTACCCGTTTGTGGGTATCTGTACTGCACGTTAAGATGTGATACTTTTCATGAATACAACAAACAAGTCTCAATGCTTTTCTTGGTTTCTTTATTTCGATTTCTAAAAGTGTCTCTTTGCCGTTCTTACTGGATATGTTGGTGTGTAATTGTCAAAATCATTTCCTTAATTCTCCTGGAGACTCCTTTAATTGATAGATTCTGGTTTATATAAAGTAAGTTTCATGAGTGTTAAGTTTAATTTTCTAATTTATCTTTTAAAATGTAAAACGTAACGTATTCTATATATGGTATTTTATCCTGTAATTCTAATTATTGCTCCCTTTTCCAAGTTAACAGTGGAAACAAAACAGTTTAATATGATGCTTAAATTGATTGAGATTAAGGGGGGGGGGGGTTGCTACACCAGAGAAATTGGTGATATGGATGAAATGTGCAGGATATGTGCAACAATAATTTGAAATTGAAACTTTAAAATTTGCTTTATTTATTCAAAAAACACAGGTTTAGTTCAAAGCAATCTGCGAAAAATTTAAAACCCCTGCTGGAATTCAACACATGATCTACAGTACAGTAGTTGACGTGCTAACCTACTCACTGAAATACTCATATTATTTTAGAAATGAATAGACAAATATTGCTGATATCTATATTTTCATTCATGTTTTAAAATGAAGTCAGTCATAATGACGATGTAGAGTACCTCCTTCATTCCAAAATTAAATGGTTTTAAATTTCATTTCACACAATTCCACTATTCTGCAAGATCATGAGATAATATTCCCCAGTTTTCTTATCAATGTCATTTGCATGAAAATTTCTGATAATTACTTCTTAATGTCACTTCCTTTTAACTTGCATCCCCTTAGATAACATAAAACTTATTTCTTTAAGTCACAATAAACATGGTTTAACATGCAGATTAGGTCTATAAACAATTGTTAATGATTTAAGAAATTATAGCTATCAATTTAAAATGATGTGATGCATGTGATAATTGCTTGAAAGGAG
Organism: Ostrea edulis; assembly: GCF_947568905.1. Classification (NCBI taxonomy): domain Eukaryota; kingdom Metazoa; phylum Mollusca; class Bivalvia; order Ostreida; family Ostreidae; genus Ostrea; species Ostrea edulis. The sequence continues at coordinate 57,285,725 of NC_079169.1, read as the reverse complement.
TTTTAAATTAATTTTACAAATGCCACTGATTCTAATAAGGTACATTGATCTCCAAGATAGACCAACTTACATGTACATATCCCCAGTATCGGACTAATTATAAATCTCTTTTGTTTACCGAGGTACTGAGTATAGACTGATAGCTGAATTTTTAATGCTTATCAATATATCTATTTCATCATGAATATATTTACAGGTTGCAGTAATTTTATCCGTGATAAAAACAATTATAATCAGTGCTCTCTTTAATACTTTTTGATAATGCCTAACAAAGACTTGTAAACTCTGCAAATTCACCGACCAGAATACAGTAAAATTTGGACAAAATGACAAAGTAATAAAAACAACATAGAGACTTGACTAAGTCTACATGGAGGTTTCAAGTTATAGTTCCTGCAATCATGTTACCAGTTGTGCTTTACATCGCATGGCTATTCTTGCATGTTTTCCCAGAACTTGACATCACAACATTCAAACGTCTTATATATTTCCATTTACAAAACACTGCAAGATGTGTCTTGTTTCTTTTGAAGATATTTTTTTCTGACTCTGCCATCTTTACCCCTACAAGCTAGGTGACACAAAATATTGTAACTATTTCTTTTCTTTACGGATTTAGAGTACTATGAAATATGAATGAAGTAGGTGATTACAATTTTAAAATTGATTACACAATGAAAGCTAACTTTGAAATCATAGTAGTAACCTTGTGACAATTCTTTTTAATGTAAGAGATGAGGAAATATCTTATATATAACTCATGCAGTGAGTATGAATTTCCTAGTAAAGGAGTTTACTTAAATAAAAACCGTATTTCAGGTGGATTACAAATTTTTTTCAATTACAAATTTCAATCTATTTTCATATCAACTGTTGAAAATAAACTACATTCAGTCTCAACAGCTGGTTAAAGTTCTTGTTAAGTAATCTAAACCAGGATTTGAACCTAGATATACCATAAAAGATTATGGTTGCTTTACCTTAAGCTACCTGGCTTTGAAACTGAGAAGAACCTTCACCACTACCATGTTTAGACTTTAATAGTCAAGCAAAACAAATTCCATTGATGTTGTCAATACTTTAAGTAGATTTTGTCTATCGTAAAACCGAAAAAAGATTATTTCGATTATAATGAGCATTAGAATATGACATTTATACGAACGATTTCCTTCAGTAGAATACAAAATTTGTCAAAGTGTTAATTTTGCTATTGTTTTTTCCCGTAGGTCAAAGAGGAGGTAGCTTCACCAAGGTCACGGAGTACAAGCTGTGGAATGTAAACAAAGAGAAAAGAGGGAACGAAGCAAAAGACAATAAATCGAATTTTCAAAAAAGATTCGATATTACTTTAAGACATGGTATTGCAAATCAGTGTAAGAGATGACGAAATATCTAACATATAACTCATGCGGTGTCATATTCTTGCTATAGTACATGATTGGGATGAAAATAATTTGAAAATTATCTATTAATTAAATACTTGTTTAAGATAAACGGACGATGATTAAACAACAAAGAAGCAATATTTTAATTCACAACTAGAACATTGCAATATCTACGTTTTTAATGATATTTCAAGAAGGTCAATAAATAATGCGTGTCTAAAAATAAGTTGTTTCTTTAAAATGTTAAGTGTATACATAATCATAATTATTTAAGATGTATATTGACCACAAATATTGCTGGAAACACATAAAACGAATGAAACATGAAACTGTAACAGACTTCACAGCAATGACAGCTAGGCAAATTTTTGAAACCATCATGTGCCGATCATCTTATCAGTAAAGTTATCAGGATTGCATGGAGGCTAACATCCACTAATTACAGTTAGACTTAGACAGATATGATGTGCAATATGATTGCTAAAAGAAAGATAAAGTTTATTAATTCTAAAAGACGATTAGCTAAAAAGAATTTCCATTGTTTTTGTATGGATGTCAAACTATTTCAATAGCATAAACGTTGGAATATCCATAGATATCATTTTGATAACAAATTAATAATTGATACTTACACGTATTCAAAAAGACTAAAGGATAGTTTAATAAGGAATATCTAAATATTACATTGATGTTGTCAATACTTTATGTAGATTATGTCTATCGTAAAACAGAAAAAAAGATTATTTTGATTATGATGAGCATTAGAATATGACATTCATACGAACGATTTCCTTCATTAGAATACAAAATTTGTCAAGTATTAATTTTGCTATTGGTTTTTCCCGTAGGCCAAAGAGGAGGTAACTTCACCAAGGTCACGGAGTACAAGCTGTGGAATGTAAACAAAGAGAAAAGAGTGAACGAAGCAAAAGACAATAAACCGAATTTTCAAAAAAGATTCGATATTACTTTAAGACATGGTATTGCAAATCAATGTAAGAGATGACGAAATATCTAATAAATAACTCATGCGGTGTCATATTCTTGCTATAGTACATGATTGGGATGAAAATAATTTGAAAATTATCTATTAATTAAATGCTTGTTTAAGATAAACGGACGATGATTAAACAACAAAGAAGCAATATTTTAATTCACATCTAGAACATTGCAATATCTACGTTTTTAATGATATTTCAAGAAGGTCAATAAATATAATGCGTGTCTAAAAACAAGTTGTTTCTTTAAAATGTTAAGTGTATGCATAATCATAATTATTTAAGATGTATATTGATCACAAAAATTGCTGGAAACACATAAAACGAATGAAACATGAAGCTGTAACAGACTTCACAGCAATGACAGCTAGGCAAATTTTTGAAACCATCAAGTGCCGATCATCTTATCAGTAAAGTTATCAGGATTGCATGGAGGCTAACATCCACTAATTACAGTTAGACTTAGACAGATATAATGTGCAATATGATTGCTAAGAGAAAGATAAAGTTTATTAATTCTAAAAGACGATTAGCTAAAAAGAATTTCCATTGTTTTTGTATGGATGTCAAACTATTTCAACAGCATAAACGTTGGAATATCCATAGATATCATTTTGATAACAAATTAATAATTGATACTTACACGTATTCAAAAAGACTAAAGGATAGTTTAATAAGGAATATCTAAATATTACATTGATGTTGTCAATACTTTATGTAGATTATGTCTATCGTAAAACAGAAAAAAGATTATTTTGATTATGATGAGCATTAGAATATGACATTCATACGAACGATTTCCTTCATTAGAATACAAAATTTGTCAAGTGTTAATTTTGCTATTGTTTTTTCCCGTAGGCCAAAGAGGAGGTAGCTTCACCAAGGTCACGGAGTACAAGCTGTGGAATGTAAACAAAGAGAAAAGAATGAACGAAGCAAAAGACAATAAACCGAATTTTCAAAAAAGATTCGATATTACTTTAAGACAAGGTATTGTAAATCAATGTAAGAGATGACGAAATATCTAATATATAACTCATGTGGTGTCATATTCTTGCTATAGTACATGATTGGGATGAAAATAATTTGAAAATTATCTATTAATTAAAAGCTTGTTTAAGATAAACGGACGATGATTAAACAACAAAGAAGCAATATTTTAATTCACACCTAGAACATTGCAATATCTACGATTTTAATGATATTTCAAGAAGGTCAATAAATAATTTGGTGTCTAAAAACAAGTTGTTTCTTTAAAATGTTAAGTGTATGCATAATCATAATTATTTAAGATGTATATTGATCACAGATATTGCTGGAAACACATAAAACGAATGAAACATAAAACTGTAACAGACTTCACAGCAATGACAGCCAGGCAAATTTTTGAAACCATCATGTGCCGATCATCTTATCAGTAAAGTTATCAGGATTGCATGGAGGCTAACATCCACTAATTACAGTTAGACTTAGACAGATATGATGTGCAATATGATTGCTAAAAGAATGATAAAGTTTATTAATTCTAAAAGACACTTAGCTAAAAAGAATTCCCATTTTTTTGTATGGATGTCAAACTATTTCAACAGCATAAAAGTTGGAATATCCATAGATATCATTTTGATAACAAATTAATAATTGATACTTACACGTATTCAAAAAGACTAAAGGATAGTTTAATAACGAATATCTAAATATTACAATGATGTTGTCAATACTTTATGTAGATTATGTCTATCGTAAAACAGAAAAAAGATTATTTTGATTATGATGAGCATTAGAATATGACATTCATACGAACGATTTCCTTCATTAAAATACAAAATTTGTCAAGTATTAATTTTGCTATTGGTTTTTCCCGTAGGCCAAAGAGGAGGTAACTTCACCAAGGTCACGGAGTACAAGCTGTGGAATGTAAACAAAGAGAAAAGAGTGAACGAAGCAAAAGACAATAAACCGAATTTTCAAAAAAGATTCGATATTACTTTAAGACATGGTATTGCAAATCAATGTAAGAGATGACGAAATATCTAATATATAACTCATGCGGTGTCATATTCTTGCTATAGTACATGATTGGGATGAAAATAATTTGAAAATTATCTATTAATTAAATGATTGTTTAAGATAAACGGACGATGATTAAACAACAAAGAAGCAATATTTTAATTCACACCTAGAACATTGCAATATCTACGATTTTAATGATATTTCAAGAAGGTCAATAAATAATGTGTGTCTAAAAACAAGTTGTTTCTTTAAAATGTTAAGTGTATGCATAATCATAATTATTTAAGATGTATATTGACCACAAATATTGCTGGAAACACATAAAACGGATGAAACATAAAGCTGTAACAGACTTCACAGCAATGACAGCTAGGCAAATTTTTGAAACCATCAAGTGCCGATCATCTTATCAGTAAAGTTATCAGGATTGCATGGAGGCTAACATCCACTAATTACAGTTAGACTTAGACAGACATGATGTGCAATATGATTGCTAAGAGAAAGACAAAGCTTATTAATTCTAAAAGACACTTAGTTAAAAAGAATTCCCATTTTTTGTATGGATGTCAAACTATATATTTCAACAGCATAAACTTTAGTTCGCTTTTTCTTAACCGCTGAAATTAAATTGGAATTTCCATAGATATCATTTTGAAAACAAATTAATAATTGATATAAATTACACGTATTCAAAAAGACTAAAGGATAGTTTGATAACGAATATCTAAAAATTTTATCTTAATGTACAATGTATTTCCAAGTAAAAATGTTTGCTTAGATAAAAACCGTATTTCAGGTGGATGACAAAATTATTTCAATTATAAATTCCAATCTATTACAAATTTCAATCTATTTTGATATCAATTGTTGAAAATAAATTGCACTCAGTCTCAACAGCTGGTTAAAGTTCTTGTTAAGTAATCCAGACCAGGATTTGAACCTAGATATACCATAAAAGATTATGGTTGCTTTACCTTAAGCTACCTGGATTTGAAACTGAGAAGAACCTTCACCACTGCCATGTTTTGATTTTAACAGTCAATCAAAATAGATTTCATTGATGTTGTCAATACTTTAAGGAAATTATGTCTATCGTAAAACCGACAAAAGATCAGTTTGATTATAATGAGCATTAGAATATGACATTTACACGAGATCATTCGTTCATTTGACTACAAAATCAATCTAAATTACACTGTTTACGTTTTGTCATTGAACTGAAAAAATGCGGTAGGTCAAAGAGGAGGTAACTTCACCGAGGTCACGGAGTACAAGCTGTGGAATGTAAACAAAGAGAAAAGAGTGAACAAGCAAAAGACAATAAATCGAATTTTAAAAAAACATTTCGATATTACTTTAAGACAAGGTATTGTAAGTTAATGTAAGAGATGAGGAAATATCTAATATATAACTCATGCAGTGTCATAATATTGCTATAGTACATAATAAGGATACAAATCATTCGTTGAAAATTATCTATTTAATGCTTGTTTAAGATAGACGGGCGATGATTAAGCACTGAAGAAGCAATATTTTGATTCACACGTAGAACATTATGTGTGTGTATTTTATGTATATATTTTATATTATCTATTTTTCTATTCTCTCATTTATCTGTCTGTGAATATGTTTTATACAGGACCACAATGTAAATTAGCCATTTGTACTAATTGTGCTATCCTGTCTAAATAAAAGAATTTATTATTATTATAACATTGCAATATACAGGGAGGTCAATCAGTAATACATACATGTGCTTCTATGCATCCCTGATAACTTTACTGATAAGATCGGCACATGATGGTTTGAAAAATGTGCCTAGATGTCATTGCTGTGAAGTATGTTACAGCTTCAAGTTTCATTCGTTTTATCTGTTTCCAGCAATATTTGTGGTCAATGTACATCTTAAACAATTAGGAATAGAAGTTGTTGGGAATTCATGTAAAATCTCATTCATTTGACTGTCCAATTAATTTTCAACAGTTACGGAAAGCAGATTACAGTTGAACATTACCGTAAAACATGTTGACATTCATACAAAAATGGTTTTCTAATTAGCTAAATGTATTTTAGAATTAATAAAACCCTATCTTCAGAAAAATTGAAACATTTCCTTTTTATATCATTTGTTTAGCTGTAACATTTTGGGAAACATAAAGGTATATTGGATGTTTGTATCTTTTAAAACACTCTCGGCTTGAATTTCTGTAAATATCATTAATGTAAATTATAGCATGATTCTACAAAGTTCCGTCCATAGAAATCATAATGTATACATACTCACATGCTGTCGTTCTGTAATCTGACACATCTAGAACTGTGGAATATAAATCCGTCGATCGAAATCATATCTCATAGATCACAAGTTCTTATATACATCTTTCAAACATGTCCTGTTAAATTCGAAATTGCTAAAAACCAGACCAAGGCTAACTTTTCAGTCGCCATTACTTTCCCTCTCTGAATATTTAGTGGGTCAGGCATGCGTCGTAGTCTCGAATTATATATATAAACAAAACGGCTAAAATTGAGCATTCATTTTTCGAAAATCGGTGATATCTTTTTTAAAGTACATATATATCGAGGAAAAAATAAGAATGATGGAAGCAATATTACCTAATCAGTATCTTCTTAACCTTTTTGTCGGCATATATATTTCATTTAAGAAAGAATACCCCAAAAAACCGACGTTTGCCACTAACTGTCGTTGCAGACGAAAATCATCGAGCGATCATATATATGTGAAAATAGGGTGCCCTCAAAAACCAGTCTGTTTCTAAATCATACTTCATCAAAATAAAACTTTAAAATTTGAATTTAACTCTGAAAAGGAAGCTTTTTATCATGATATATAACAATCTTAACTAAATGAACGATTCACAGCGTTATAGCGATTTAAAAACCAGGTGTGGACATAATGGCAATCGATTTTATGCCACTATGTTTTGTTTGCCACTAAGTGACATTTCAGACGGTATTATTTGCCATCATGTGATACGATTCGTCTATATATATATATATATATATGTATATATATATATGTATATATATATATATATATATATATATATATAGTAAGGATAATAGTCAGGAATACAATAGAATTACTAAAAAAGCAATCACGATAGTCTTAAAGAAACATCTCTATAGCGTAGAATGGCTTTTATTACACTCAAACAGACAAAGTATATCATATTAGATTGGATCGGGTATTTTAAGTGTTGTATTTGAAATCGACATCTTGAAGCATCAAAAGACTGGCTTTTGGTAATTACATGACCGATTAATTACTTGATTGTCTGCAAAGGTATTATACGGAAGGATTTGAAGCAACAACAATTTCTTTTTACCTATTATGTAGCAACAGAGTCAAGTCTTTAAAAACCTGCAATCAAATATGGGCGAGATAGAAAAATATATATACCGGTATACAAATGTATAACTGTTAAGATGTTGTTCTAATTTATGCCGCTGAATATTTGTCATACATTTATGTGTGTCTTATGGTGTAAGAAGTACATGTAATGGTTTTAGGGAAAGGACACATACATCAAATACATGCATAGTATTCAGCAGAGGTTCATTTCTTTCCATATTTTTCATGTTTTTCTCAACATCTGATACAAGAAACCGCAAGATTGTTTAGAGATTATAGGATATCAAATACTTCTAAAAACGAGCCGATTCGTCTTTACGATTCACTGTTGGTGTTTGTGCTTTCTGTTTGTAGAGAACGATCTGTATGAAGACTGCCAGGATTAATGTGTACAATAACATCTATTTCTTCATTATATAAATATGTACTGTTACTGGCCTTTGGTTGTTTGGTTTACGTCTCGTCGAGAATTTTTCACTTATATTGACACGTCACCAGCTGTAGGCGAAGTATCACTTGGATTGGGTTCATCTGGCAGAGAAGCAGAATAAATAAAAATGAATAAATGCATGTACTAGTGGGTTATTGAATGCGTACAGAAATGATTCCTTTCACTTCAGGCATTCGTTACATTGTCAATGAAAAGAAATCACCATTTATAAAAACATGTTGTGTACAAGTAGATTTCATAAGGGAAAATATACAAAGTAGACTTACCTGCAAATGGGTGTTTCTTGCAACATCTGCTCTCCTCTGGCACGACCCGTCATAAATACTTGTACTTGAATCACTTTCAAAATCTTAAATTTATTTTTCAGATGACAGATCAACAAAACTCCATACCGTATTGTGACTTTTTCTCTTAGCATTTTTCATATATTTTATGATTGTATTGATGATTCCTAAGCAGCATTTAATCAACATATAGGCCAGTAATTTGACTTTATATTTATTGATTACTTCTTATCAGATTAATGTTAAATACACGCAGCATATTTCTATAGCGTCTTGCGTCAATTTCGCAGGTTTTTCAATAAACGTGTTCGCTATAGTTGAGATTTTTTAGTTTAAATGTTTACAGGTTCTTCAATAAAAATTCAAAAAGGAAATATTCATATTTTGTGATCAGACATTCAAAAATTACTTTGTTAAACACCACTCTGGATCTAAGCATAAGTCCGCTGAAGTTGATATTCAAAAAAGATGCTGGGGTTCCTTATTGACAACATTTTCGTAGTTTTTGATGATCAGGTCTTCCGACAGTCTGTTGGAATTCCCATGGGCACAAATTGTACTCCTTCATTAGTTGATCTGTTTTTATATCCTTTCGAGGCATAATTTATTCAAAATCTTCTACATCAGAAGAAAAAAATCTTGCTGTGGCGTCCCGTGGGGATCTGGGTTCGAATGGGTCCTCCGTACCCCATGCGACTAAATGGGGCGGTCCTTCGGATGAGACCGCAAATACCGGTGTGGCACAAAATAGATCCCTTCCTGCTCAGAGGTCGTAAGTGCCGAATATAGGCCAAAATTTTGCAGCCCTTCATCGGCTATGGTAACGTCTCAATATAAGTGAAAAATTCTCGAGAGGGACGTTAAACAATATAAAATCAATCAATCAATCTTGCTATGGGCTTTAACTCGACATTTAAATATATGGACGACGTTTATCTGTTGATAATAACCATTTTCATTCATATGCCGATTCGATATATCCTAGTGAACTCGATATAAAAGATACCACAGAGTCTTCCACATCTGCTTCATACTTGGATATTTTATTGAACATAGATGTTAACGGCAAACTAACAACTTAACTTTATGACAAACGGGAAGACTTCATCTTTTTCGTCTTCCCATATTTACATGTATGTAGCAATATTCCATTATCACCTGTATGAAAAGTGAAGATAACGAACAGTGATCAATCTCGTAACTCCAACAAGGAATATGAAATAGAGAGTTGGGCAAACACGGACCCTGGGTATACCAGAGATGCATAGGGAAAGTGGGCATCCGGTCAAATCCGCCGTGAGCCCGATAAGATAAGTCGTACATTTAATTAAATTTACTAAATTAGATTTGAATGAATCACTGTATAGGAATACAAAAATTACGTGCAGGAATCCTGAACAATACAATGATATGATTGAAAACTCAAAGCCGAAAGGAAATTAAATGAGTTGTGCTTGAATTGCAGTTTTAAGGAAGTTACCTCTGAGTTTTTGAGCACAATTGCGCAGGATGCTAAAATTAAGCATTTACTTGTTCAATGCTGATCCCATTGTTGCAAAAATAATACACATCTATTACTGAAGCCTATCGAGTTGAATATTTTTGGGTCAATTCAAATTTTGAAAGGGTTTGACAGGGACTGTATTTTGTGGCGGAGGGATTGATTAATCAAGAAGTTCTAAATCTGCATTTCATCCAATATATCCTCTATTTTTATACTCCTATAATTTGTGATACAAGTAGTTGAGACTTGGAACTAGTTCAAATGTTGTAATTTATTAATTAGGTTGATATATTTTTCCAAACAGAACACCAATTCTTAAAAAAAGTTTAAATTGATTTACTCGAAATTTTGTGCAAAAATTTAGTGTTTTCGCCAATAATTTGATCTCCAACACCCACTTTTCAAAGTTCCATTTTAAGTTTTAAGACAAGACCTTGAAAAGTTTGTGAAATTGTTTTGAAATTCACACTCCTAATATGTCCTTTTAAACTTTCAAATTTGATATCATGAATTGTTTTTAGTATATCAAGTGGAAAAGGGGCATTGTTTATTTCCATTACTAGCATTAGAATTTTTTATCTGTATTGTTAGAGGACATGAGTATGTATCCCTTTTATGTAATGATTGACTTGTGCTGTTTATGTTGTGTTGACACCAACAGATAAATCAAATTTTATGGGGATTTTCGAGTTCTTCCATGTCCGTGTTTATTCTGCATTTAGTCACTATTACGTCACTTTTTCAAGGCATAGTCATTTCCGGTTTATCGTTGTTAATGTATATACACAAGTGTATAGGCTATTAAAATGGATGTTGATTAAATGCAAGTTTCGAATTGAAGAAATTTTCGTTATAAATGAGTGTTTCTTGTTCCTTTTGCAGTAAAAGTAACCTACAAAGTTTATGTAAGCTTGCGATTGGTATGAATTTGGAAATCCTTTCTGAAAATGTTGGTGTAGTCTATACATGCAAAATGTTTGATCTCAAGCTCTTGAAAGTCAATCACCGATCGGTTAAGAAACAATATTGAATTGTTGGAAATCATCAATAAAAATGTGGTAAAAAAAATCAAGACAACCAGCTATTGAAAGTTATTACGTCATTATTTATCTTTACAATCATTGATGCACCATTGGAATGAGCGGCGACTTAGGCATTACAAATCCGAATGGAAATATCAGTACTTCAGAGGCATGCACGTAGAATCCGGGAGGGGGAGGGAATGGTACTCCTTTTAACAAGCATCATATTCTATTATTTATGTATACATAATTGCACGTTGAAACACCGTTTTGTAAGACATATTTGCGTGAAAGAATCTGCATATGGTGTTTATGCCCCTCAACTGATTCGATACGCAGGTGCAAGAGCTTGTTCTGCGTATGGTCAGTTTTTAGATCGAGGCAGGCTATTCCAATACAACCTGTCATTCGGTAAATGCTGTCTGCCATGTTTCTTACGGCAGGTGTGACCGGTCGATAGGGGATACTTACTGCTCCTAGGCACCTGACCCGACCTCTGTATGTTCAGGTGTCCATGTTTGCCCTACTCTTAATTTTGTATTCTTTATAGGAGTTATGACATTGTTCACTGTTCGTTATCTTCACCTTTTCAAAACAGTAAGAATAAATAGATACTTTGTTAAACACCACTCTGATTCCACGCACAAGTACTCTGAAGTTGAAATAAAAAATATGCTAGAGTTCCTCATTGACAATATCTTCGTGGTCTTTGGTGATCAGGTCTTCCAACAGTCTGTTGGAATTCCCATGGGCACGAATTGTGCTCCTTTGTTAGCTGACCTGTTTTTATATTCATATGAAGCAGAATTTATTCAAAAACTTCTACGTGAGAAGAAAAAATCTCTCGCTGTGACCTTCAATTCGACTTTTAGATATATCGATGACGTTTTGTCTATTAACAATGATAGCTTTCATTCATATGTCGATTTGATATATCCCTGTGAGCTCGAAATAAAGGACACCACAGAGTCGTCCACTTCTGCTTCATACTTAGATATTTTATTGAAAGTAGACATTAACGGCAAACTAACAACTCAACTGTATGACAAACGGGATGATTTCAGCTTCTCCATCGTCAACTTCCCACATTTATGTAGCAATATTCCATTATCGCCTGCATATGGTGTTTATATATCTCAACTGATTCGATATGCAAGAGCTTGTTCTGGGTATAGTCAGTTTTTAAATCGAGGTAAGCTACTGACAAACAAGTTGATGGTACAGGGATTTCAACAGTCTCGATTGAAGTCAGCATTTCGCAAATTCTATGGTCGTTATAACGATCTAGTTCGTCAATACAACCTCGCATTGGGTCAAATGCTGTCTGACGTGTTTCATACCGATTGTTAAGCCGTTCTTGGCACACTGATTTTGACTGCGGATAACTCCGTTTACCTGATCAAGATATGGGGCTCACGGCGGGTGTGACCGGTCAACAGGGGATGCTTACTCCTCCTAGGCACCTGATCCCACCTCTGGTGTGTCCAGGGGTCCGTGTTTGCCCAACTATCTATTTTGTACTGCTTGTAGGAGTTATGAGATTGATCACTGTTCGTTATCTTCACCTTGCATGCGTTAACTTACATTGATAGTACTTCAACCTACAACAATGAAAACACTCACAACTTGCAGAATATCCACAGCGGCCTCAAAAGCGTTTTCAGCATCGGCTTCAACAGCAACAGATAATTAGCTGGCCGTCACCATCTTTTTTAATGAATTACCTTGTATTCGATCCTTTGAGACATCAGAAATACCACTAGTTAGTATTCTAAATGTATTAGAAAAGAATAAGATGTTTACTTGGGTGGGGGACATACTGTATACAGGTTAATATCGCGGTCGAAAAAAAAATCGCGATTTTTTCATTAAGCAACAAATCGCGATCGGTTTAATTCGCGGAAAAACAAATATTAATATGAAAGATTAATTCACTGAATGTTAAATTCGAGGAAATTTTGTTTCAGCGAATATAGCGAAAATTGTTAATGAAATGTCATTTCAATAAACGTACATGGCAATGCTGTCAATATATTTTAAATGTACTCTTTCTTTTGTTTAGCACACATCTTTTAGGTTTATCGACTTTGTGATCTGATTGTATTGATTATACATGTAGGAGTTTATCTCTACGATCCCTGGGATCATGTGGCTGGATTAGTATTGACACTTTTCCATAATTTCGACGTTTTTCATAGTTGAAGTATGAGGTGTTAATCCTCCATAGAACGAAAAATTATGTTTTGAGTGTTAGATGTAAATATCCTGATGCCTTCTGTCAGTACAGGGATACATGTGCCTGACAGACTGGGATAACGTGGCTTCTGTCAGTACAGGGATACATGTGCCTGACAGACTGGGATAACGTCGCTTCTGTCAGTACAGGGATACATGTGCCTGACAGACTGGGATAACGTGGATAGTTGGTATCAAATTCAGTGCAGTAATCGACTTCATTTTAGCGATAGAATTACGTAACTACCGGTATCAATTATTCTTTTGTTATGAGATGAAAGCAGTTTTGCAATGTCATTCTCAATGAATGTTTTCAAACATTTCTCCCGTAATAAGACCTGGTAAAACGTGTACCACAAGTACATGTACACTATGTAAGCAATGCCTCATAAGCAAATGCAAAGCATATTTAGAGACAACATCTACAGGTATTGCATATAAAATGTCGATGAAGGACACTACAAATAAATGCTAAATTAGTCCCGGAAAAACATGTACAAAGTTACTACAAACATGACCTTCTCAATGAAAGCAATATGTCAATGGGTTTAACTAGTCATTCCATGAATGGTCTAATGTCTTCTTTGGATCCACAAACTTAGATTTTTGTCCAAGGACAAGTTGTTGAGGTGGAGGTGTAGGTATTGATGCCAAGACCTTGGAAATACTTCTTGGATCGTCTAGTGATAAAACCACATTTTGAGACATTCCAAGATAATCTTCTAATCGTTTTCTGATGATCCTGTGAATCAAAGCTGGAATGTACGGATAACCTTTTTCAGCCTTCAGTTCATGTGCAGACCCCACTCCACCTTTTTTGTTGAAGACTCTTTGATACCTATGACAGATAATATCATTATTTAATGTAAACTTGTGAGGCTCATTTGAAGAACATCAAATAAAAATATTTTTTATCACACATTTACGGCACACAACATACATGAATCAACAAACTTAACACGTGTGTAGTGAATTAACATCTGAGTTAATTTTGTAAATTGACAGGAAATTTATCATCATGATATACCTAATACTACCATCCTTGTTTTTCTTAGTTTCTCCCTCACAATGACCATTATGGTCAGGTAATTTATTGCTCAGTATGTTGATAGACTGTAGGAATACCCTTTGGAGGCATACAACAAATCAAATTATGGCACTTCTCCAACCCAGCTGTACTTCTAAAAAAGTGAACATTTAATAGTACATGCAAATACAAAGCTATACAAATGGCCACCTTTAACACATAATTCGAAAGTTGTGGATGCAATTACGAAGATTTAAAATTTAAACAAATCTTTTATCTAAACATGATCTTTAGTAATGGTAACACAATAATTAGATTGATATGTAATTTTAGCTTTAATATGACATGTTTTAACTTCTATCACAGTATTAATATCGTATCCTTATAATGTTTTTATAGATTCATTTCAAAGAGAAAAGAAATTGTGTTAAACGTAGTCCTATCTCTCAGGAAGAATATTGACAACTTCGGGGTTTGGGTACTGGGTCAGAGAGTGGTCCTCAGGGTTTGGGTACTGGGTCGGAGAGTGGTCCTCAGGGTTTGGGTAATGGGTCGGAGAGTGGTCCTCAGGGTTTGGGTAATGGGTCGGAGAGTGGTCCTCAGGGTTTGGGTAATGGGTCGGAGAGTGGTCCTCAGGGTTTGGGTAATGGGTCGGAGAGTGGTCCTCAGGGTTTGGGTACTGGGTCGGAGAGTGGTCCTCAGTTCTGCCCATCGGTTGTACTGATCGCCGAAATGTATATTCGTAGCATTCGCATCTTCTGGCAGAATCAGCCAATTTTCGCTTCGGGTCAGGCTTTGATCTTTTTCTTTGAATTGCAAGATACGTGTGCGCTTATTTTTTCCGAACGAGTTTACAAATGAGGTTATGTGCATATCATTTGCATCTGTCTGGGAATCAGAAGTTCCCGATATTCGATAAAAACGTATTTTCGGTAGTGAAATTCACTTTGGTACCATGGTAGGACATATCATTTGCGTTTTAAAAACATATTTACACGTTAAAATTTTTGATGAACAACAGAATTCTAAAATGCATTTATTATACCTTTAAATGGTACGTAAACGAGAGTGTTTACAAACCTGTGATTCCACAAGGCATATTTCAAACATAGTTTTGGTGCTTTTTGTCACCTGTAGGAGTTCTACTTTCGTTTTTACGTTTACGGATAATAGCCAGCAATAAGCTGACTATCTCTGATATTGGGGACCAACATTCTATTCTGATTTCTTACGACAACTGTTAACCATTTAGTTGGCCAATATATATCTGTAGAAACGATCAGACCCATTACAGAGAGCGGACTCAAAGAAAACCCTGTGTCCGCATAAACGTGCATGATCTAGTGTCAATTTCTCCTTTTTATCAAGTTTGTGATTGATTGCACATGGAGAACTGCTAGTAAAATGTTAGCATTACACCTCGTTAATATTGCCAAAGTAAAACCATAGTTCATGTGTAGTAAATGCCAGAATACGATACATTATATTACATTTATTTCAAAGTTATCCCAGGAATAATATGTATGCATTACCACAAAAGGTTCTTGATAGACTACATAGTCGCCAGAAAAGTAGTAAACAGACACAGTGACTATTCTAGTGAGTTGCCTATTACATCATTAACAGATGGACAAGTCCTGTGGGGATCCGGGTTAGAATAGGTCCTCAGTACCCCTTGCTTGTCGTAAGGGGCGACTAAATGGGGTGGTACTTCGGATGAGACCGCAAAAACCGAGGTCCCGTGTCACAGCAGGTGTGGCACGATAAAGATCCCTTCCTGCCCAATGGCCATTAGCGCCGAGCATAGGCCTAAATTTTGCAGCCCTTCACCGGCTATGGTGACGTCTCCATATGAGTGAATTATTCTCGAGAGGGACGTTAAACAATATTCATTCATTCATTCATTCAGATGTACAAGAGATTTCTGATTCAATGGTGAGAACGATGTGAACTTTTAGTGAAAGTATGTCTACAATGGCAATGTACAAAACGGGAGTGTAAGTTGAAGCATTGTGATGACAACTGGAAAATGATGGACTTCTATCGGAAAGAAGCTAAAGTATTCATAACAATATATAATCACATACAATGTTTCAATAGATGCACTCATTACACATGGACCAAGGAAGACAGATGATCTGTTTCCAAACAATACCAGGTATAAATGAGTAGGACATTTTTACATAATTGACTTTGTGAAATAGAAAATTGCAATCTCATACATGACTGCATGTCCACATTACCATGTACTAAAAGACGGTCATCATACCGGAACTTGTTTGCCTGAATTTTTATGAGATGTGAATCAGGACCTCAAAATTGTCCCGAGGAAGAAATGCAATATTCATAATAATCTTCTACCTCTGGGAATTAAAAATGATACATTGATGAATGAAAGCAACTGAGATAGCAATTAATTGTGTTTCTTTTTTAACAAAAAGGTTAATTATTGCTCCTTTGAAGAGCGTGGAAAAAAGAGGGATTTGGATCTATTATTGATAATCTCGGAATACGTTTCTGGGTCAACCAGTATACGGTGTTAAAGTTTTGTAAGCCCTCCCCCAAGTATTTTGTAAGAAATTCCTCATGATAGAAATAGCAAAGAAGTATGAACAAAGATCATTTACAGAATAATAAAGATGAAATTGTGAAATCTGTAAATCTTGATATAACATAAATATGTAGTGTACCATTGCACCTCTTTAGCAATCAATATATACTATTAATTTCAATTTTTTATTTGAAAGTCAAGGTACATGTATTTTTTGCCAATAGAAAAAACTGCCAAAAATTGACAACTTTTCGAACATCTTCTTCTCTACAACCATCTGTAATAAAAACCAAATACATAGTCATATAGAGAAGGAAGTCCTATACCAAAATTGTAAAAGAAGGGGTTTTTATAAAACCGCCTTTGATCTTTCGTAAATTAGCATCTAGTGTGGCGGTGATATTCAGCAACTTCTTTTATCACATTTTATAACAAACGATGCTTGCATAACCAACATACACATGTAATAACACATGATTAGGGAGCATCTGAGGGGTCTGTCTAAAACCACTCCAGAGGGCTTTGGCGATTAAATGAATCTCGTTCATCATTCTATAAATGTTGCCGAACATAAATTTGAAATGAAATGGTAAAAGATGTAGAATAAAATAAAAGTAGTGTAAAAACGTTTTGATATTTCAAAGGTATTTAAAAAATACTCTTGAAATGAAAACCAAAGGCATTCCATGAAACGCTGTTATACCGTCTTGTAAAATCTATACTAGTATGCTATTTATATTGATATAAATATGACATCCTCTTGCAGTATACATACGTAAATACCATATTTTACGTCGGTGGCCGAGTGGTTAGGCTGTCAGACTCTCGACCGAAAGGTCGTGGGTTCGAATCCTGGCCGCGGCAGGACTGACGTTGTGTCGTTGGGAAAGGCACTTTACATGAATTTCCTCACTCCACCCAAGTGTAAAAGGGGTACCTGGCTATAGACAGTGAAAGATATTGTTAGAATGTTAGTGCTCTAGCGCTTGTAATGGCAGCTTGCACTGTATGCTTACTAGGAGGCTGAGAAAGTTCTAGATTGATATAAGGTCTGCCGGGGTAATAATGTACATTGGGTATTGTAAAGCGCTTTGAGCAGCATACGCTGGAAAAGGCGCTATATAAAACCAATCATTATTATTATTATCATATTTAATGTTTATACATTTATTGCATGATAGTGAGGGAGATATGAAAAATGATTTTTCTTGGGTGAATAAATCTTCATATCTACCGAACATTCATGCCATAAATTGTTTATTATACCGAAACAAAGCAAGACTACAAAAAAAAAATGCATTTGAAATTCGAGTCCACTCATCTATACATGTATGTAGCTGAGATTCGCCCAAACGGTAACACCGCGCCGTCAACGTATTAACAGGTACAAACAACGAAATACAATGAAATGGCAATCAGTTTTTGTATTTTCATTCTCCTTGAATGCTGATTTACTTGCTTGTTTTTGTATCAACCAAAAACCAGACGATTAAACTGTGCAACTATGAAAGTGTACAATGACACAGATTTATCGTGACGGCACAATACACTTCGTCTACCTTGACGTTAAATTCATGAAAAATGCACAAGGCTGCCCAAGGGATGAAATATGATGGGGGAGATATGATGTTTGAGAGGGAGAATTCCTGGCACGTGACTGTCTAGACCAATCAGATTACACTTTGCATAGAATTCTCATACTGAGGTATAAGAATATAGTATATCGTTAGAATATATGATTAATATTCTCTCAAGCCAATATGTACTATTCCGCATAACAAGAGACCGACCAAAAGATTATGATTAAGTGCCCTGTTATTGGCTCACTAAAAAGGAATGGTTATGAAATTCCAGATAAAGAATATAGACGAATGTATATGATTCATTAATATAATTTAGATACATGTTTTAAAAAACAATGTTTATGTAGACGGACAATGCTTTCAAACTCACAGTGCATATATAGAGGAAATTTTGACCCTTGTATGAAAATTTTAGTAGATGTATGTTGAAATATGATACATAAAAACGATTTAATTAGACACAATTTTTATTCCATCTGAATCCCAGTCTGTATTCACAACATCGAGAATATATTAATGGTACTCAGTCGTAGCGTGAAGTTTTCTTGACACCCAATACACCAGATCTCAGACGCAACATGCGCACAACAACCAACAGGTTTTGCCCTGGCAATGTCAGTAATTGGAGATTGACAAGGATATCCACTAAAATATATTTTGACGACACATGACGTGAGTAAATCCTTGCCCTTAACAAACCAGAATTATCTTTGTGTATTGAGATGGTGTATGATCTACCAATGGACAAATGTTTTGGGGTATTAGGCGTTGCTCGACTTATTCGGTACACACCTAATGTAACGTTCCCAAATCCACTTCAGTAAATGTGGAAAGTTGTTGACACCATCTTGGGACATTTCATTCCACTACTCTTTTAGTGGCTAATTTCTCGCCTTTAACACGCTTTTGATGTACGTGAAAAGACTTTCGTTGCGTTTGGAAAAGCAATATCATTGTCTCCATTGCGTACTAGATATGGTCGAAAATAGCACACAGAAATCTAACAAAATCCCCTATGCATTTATTTTCACAATTTGGGAATACCTTTTCTAAAACTTTCCATTTCTTTAGTTTACCATTTGCCGACTCAACTTCCCACCTCACTTTTGTTACACATCGGGAAGGTTTTCCTCTTTAGTCGTGTGTTGTTTGGATCTGCGAGAAAAGTCATTGGGCATTTCACTATTCCAAAAGACCCTGTCAACAACTAAAAGGTCATCTTTCTCTAACCAGGTCTGAATCTACATTTTGTTTTAAAATACTCTTCAAATTTGCAGCATTGTTTTTTAGGGTTTTATCGCCGGCTAGAAAAGACCTCAATACAATGTACCCACCGGTTCTCCAGATCATCATTGGTTCAACCAAAGATCTATGTGCCCACTAAATGTTTGCCTTTGAAAGGAGTAATTGCCAGTGTTTGGATATAAACACACGTTCCGACCAATACACGAAGGGCAACAGATTTTCCATATGCTAAACGATGCTGTGGAAAGGGTCTGGCATTCTCTGAAATTAAGTCTTATTGTGTTACATGTTCAAATTCTAAATATCGAGGAACAAAATTATTCTTCAAGACATTCCTTGCACTACTGATACATGTAGGTTTTAAAATTACACTTTTATCTGTTTTATTTCAAACATGCTGCCCCAAATGCTTAGAAAATTTCCAGTTTTCAATTTTGTCAGAAGTAAAGCTAAATATGTTCTTGTTGACCTGTTGTTAGAATCTCTGAGGAGTTTAAGATAAGAGACAAGTGCATCAAATTGACCCTTTGTAAGCCAGTCAAATTGTAGTTATCTCCATCAGATAGAGCTGATGGATAGTCGAAGTTGTGATGATAGTTGTGCACAATTCTTTATATCAAAATTGATTTCGGTACGTGTTGTGTCTTCTAAAAACTTTGGTGAAGTGCAAAAACCAACAGTATTATACAAAAAGCAACTGATGACTACCGGTATCCTTCCATTCGTTTTAGTAAAAGAAACACATCATCATTGACCTATGACCCTATCACGAACCATGTTGAAAATGTGAGCTACACTTCCATGAAAGTACGACTTTGTGTGACAGTGTGAAACAATTAACTTTTTGTAAATATTTGCATTTTATATAACATTGATTTTTTTTTTTTATCGAATTTACCATAACTCCTATAATCGGAATATCAACAGACCCGATAATATTTAGATACGTGTGGCATTGAGTACCACAATGATGTCATAGTATAATGTTTCTGTGTATATAAGTAATCAAATATCAAAGTATGGTTTTGGTGCTGAATACAACACGCGGTGAAATGGGTCAAACAACACAACCGTCCATTGTCTTCCCGTATACTCAATGTTAAATTGTTTGAGGGTTTCATACTTCCGTCTTGTATTGCACAGTTACAAAATGCTGCAAATGCCGAAATAATGAAAATAAGTTGAAAATTATTTTCACTTCATCTTTATTTTTTGCACACAACCCCCCCCCCCCCCCCCCCCCCATGGGCTAAATGTATTTTTATCGATACTACTTCTCGCTTGATCCACGGGGTTAGAGGTTCTGATTCCAAGGCAGAGTCAAACTGGTATATTGTGTTTAAGTGTGAAACATTTAAATAACATCCTCTCTAATGCTTTTGATACTAAATTGAGACAAAATGGATAATGAAAGGTGAAGATAACGAACAGTGATCGATCTCAAAGCTCCTATAAGCAATAACAAAATAGATAGTTGGACAAACATGGACCCCTGGACACACCAGAGGTGGGATCAGGTGCCTAAGAGGAGTAAGCATCTCCTGTCGACCGGTCACACCTGCCGTGAGCGGATATTAAGAAGGAGCAGGTACATATAGCCCTTTACGAAATTGTACCATATTCCCAGGGGTAGAGTTTTTGTTCCAGGGTCAGGGCCATTATTATGATAGTGATTATCATATCTAGTATCATTTGGAAGACTTCTTTAATTTTGCTGATACTGTAGGATGGGCCCAAAAATGGACATAGTGATTAAATGAGAGAGTTGATAATTAAACACTTTTAATTTCTTGATAGCTATCATTCCGATTTTTTTTCAAATTTGGTATAGAGCATCTTGGGGCAAGGGGGGGGGGCATAAAATTCATATTTCATGACTCCTGCACCCGTGAGGCCCAAACTATACAATCATGTAGAGCAGATAGACCTATATCAAAATTATAAATTTCATGATACCCGCGATAATGGTTGGTTCTGACTCCAGAGCAGGGCCAAACTTAGCATGTGTGCGTAAAACATTTAATTGACATCTTCTTTAATGCTATTGATACCAAATTGAAGCTTATCAGATATTTAAGAGGAGCGGGAAGTCCGGATCCTTTGCTAAAATTGTAACTTTCGTGACCCCAGGCGTAGGGGTTTGGTTCCAGGGTAGGGCCATCATTATGATAGTGATTATTATATTTATCTTTTGGAAGACTTCCTTAAGTTTGCTAGTACTGATACTGGGCTCGGGCGGGTGTGACCGTTTGACAGGGGGTGCTTACTCCTTCCAGGCACCTGATCCCACCTCTGGTATGTCCAGGGGTCCGTGTTTACCAAACTCTTTATTTTGTATTCCTTGTGGGAGTTATGAGATTTATCACTGTTCGTTCTCTTCGCCTTTCATTAAGTGCATCTCTAGGAAGAGCAAAATAGGAATGTACCAAAATTGTGAATATCGCAATCCAAGGTTTCTGACTCTAGGACGGGTCCAAAATAGTCATATAGTGTTAATACAACATATCTCAGTCTCTAAATTCTTTTATCAGTATTGGTACATACTGAGGTATAATAATATAGTATATTATACGCTGCTGTATATTAGATTTACTAAGATATGCAGGAAATGTTTTTGTAAATTTCTTAGCTCTTGGGTTAGTGATGAAAGGTGAAGATAACGAACGGTGATCAATCTCATAACTCCTGATACTTTCAAATAATAGTCAGGTGACCGATTAGGCTTATGGGCTCTTGTTACGTGATAAGACTTAGCGAGAAAGGTCTGAGACCAAAACAAAAAACCCCGAAACTCTTTAAGAAAAACGTAATTGTGAAAAAGAAATAATAAGCCTCAAATTAAGATTACATACCACTGATCATTGAAACTAAGTCTTTTAAATTGAGTAAGTAATAAAACATACATATGCTAACTCGTTCAGCAAAATAAAGCAAAGCAGTTTTTTCTTGTTGACACCGTAGTTTTGATCAACTTATCTATTTACATCAATATTTCGTGATTCATTTCAGATCCATGCTCAGAGTGTTAGTACTGCATTTACTGTATTGTATTATCTAGTCGTCATATCTAGCGCTATATACATGTATGTGATAGTCTTCGACACAGAGGTGTCATATGAAATATCAACGTTCCGTATGGTTGTGAGACAGAAATTTTTAAAGGACTAGTAAAAATATGAAATAAAAAGACTATGGTGTCCGGACTGGGCCATGTGCAAAAGTGTAATAGCGCGTTTCTTAAAACGCGCTATCACACAACACGCCGTCGTGCTATTGCGCTAATACACAACACGCCGTCGCGATGTTACGCTAACACCCCGTTGCGCTATCACGCTAACACACCACACGCCGTCGCACTATCGCACAATACGCCGTTGCGCTATCACGCTAACACACAACACGCCATCGCGCTAATATACAACACGCTGCTGCACTTTCAAGTTAACACGCTGTCGCGTTAATACACAATTGAACGCGATTAACTACAAAATCGCGACGGCGTGTTGTGTGTTACATGTAGCGTGACAGCGCGACGGCGTGTTGTGTAATAGCGCGACAGTGTGTTGTGTGTTAGCTTAAGAAACGCGCTATTACGCTTTTGCACATGGCCCTATCCGAACACAATAAAATACTGTCTCTATCATGAAATATATTCCATATTCACTACCACTACAGAACGTTAAGTTTTCTGTTAATTTTTTTTTTAGTTTCACCTATTAGTTACCTCTTAACATTCCCACATTGTCAGAACAACATCGTGCAGTGAATGTAGTGCCGGTATAACGATAAAATGAACAAAACACCACATATGAACAATTACACTTGCTTATTAAAATTTTAAACGTTAAACCAGTTCCACAAAGCCAATAAACATTCACTTTTAATGTCGATCGATTGCTAAATTTCCCAGTGAAGAACAAACTTCTCTTTATTGAGGTTCTACAGCGTAGTGTGTGAGGGTTTCATAAAATCAATTTCTTAGTCCTCCACTTCCAAATTAGATGTGCACAATAATGAATACTTACATGAAGGAATGTTAGTCACACCAAAGGCTTCTGGACATATCTATATCAAGTTGTTTGTTGTTACACAGTCTTGAAAATGTAGCTTTCATGTTATAATTTAATGTCTGTTGTGTATCATCTCTTCAGACATTGATAACGGTATCAGTTAAACAGTAAATTGTAATCCTCTGTACAGAGATTGATTTCCTAATTCTAAGATAACATACATGTACTTAAACACTGATGAACATTTTAATCACGATGTAATCAATGTCTGTATATACTGTATAGGAAACAATCCCCATCACAAGTTCCTTATCGTGTTTTAGAAGTGTAGTTATAGAATATGTTGCTCTGAGTGGTCGGGATATCGACCGTTTACGACAACGAATGTTTTCTATAGTGAAAGAGGGATAATCCCTCCGGTAGATAATGCACGCCAAAATTGAAAACAAAAATCGAATTTCAAACGGAAAATTTTATTAAAATCAGCCAGGAGTGGAAGAATAGAATGAAAAGTACAATATAATTGTTTCTCTGTTTCCACCAGAAAAATAACAATACGTCATTTTGATTACAAATATACATAATGAATAAAAATTAGCATTTAAGGGCAACACAAAGAATTTTTCTCAAGCATTACTTCAAGTTATTATCATATTATTATACCTCATTAATGTATGACAATACAAATTGGTCGCGGTAGTTCAGTCATAGAGCGTTCACTTAGTAACCGGGAGGTCGTTAGTTCGAGCCCCGCGTCAAACCTCAGACGTAAACGTACGTAGTGATTGTTCCCTCGCCCAACGCTTGGCATTTAGACGTGAGAGTCACGGGTCCTTCGGATATGACATTGAAAAAACGGAAGTTCCGTGTAGCTGCAGGCGTTTGTACTAGAGAACCTTTACTGCTACGGCCTTGGTACAGCATAAGGAGTACATGTAGACGAACCCTATTGATTTTTAGATAAAATGGTCAATCCACTCTTGACATACATGTAGGAAGATATTATCTGCTCAATATTTTGAAATGATGATACTACTATCAATAAAATAATGCACGTGTATAACCTTTTCAATTTTGCACCATGGGGGCATGTGTTTTACAAACATCACTTGAAGAAGCAGCTCTATTTATGATGTCAAATATCCTTTTATTTTAAAAATAAAATTTGTTGGTAAGGGACTATGGTGAAGCAGAGATTGCAAAAACCCCGAGGTCCCATGTCACAGCAGATGTGGCACGATAAAGATCCCTCCCAGCTCAAAGGCCGTAAACGCCGAGCATAGTTCTAAATTTTGCAGCCTTTCACCGGCAATCGCGACGTTTCCACATCAGTGAAAAATTCTCGTGTGTGACATTAAACTATACATCTAATCTTAAGTAGGGAGGGATCTTTATCGTGCCACACCTGCTGCGATAAGGGACCTCGGTTATTGCGGTCTCTTTCGAAGGACCACCCCATTTAGTCGCCTCTTACGACAACCATGGGGTACTTAGGACCTATTGTGATAATTATTTTTAGAGAATGTTTTTTTTAATGAAATTTAATGGTTTAGAAAGTCAGTCATTGTCGGTTTATCGTATGGAAATCAGAGTAGCCTTGAACAAGTTTGAATTTCATGTTGATGTGTTCAAGATGTGAATTGTGAGAAGAAACTTTGCAAAAGTTAAAAGGAGTCTCGGTCCCTCTACGAAACACGATTTTCACACACACCCCTACTTCACACGGGGACTTCAGTCAAATACTCGGCATACCATAATTTTGTGCTGGTTTCTTCAGATAAATATTGAGTTCCCATTCAAAGGAAGTATTTCTGGCCGAAAACTTTGGACTTTTTGCAGTAGGATGAAGATTTTTCATCAGATACATCGAAAACTAACCCGGCTACTTGTTAGCTCTTCTGAGCCGAAGGCTCAAAGAGCTAATAATATGGTCATATGTCTGGTGTGCGGTGTGCGTCAACTTTTTTGGAAAAAGGGCTATATCTCAAGAACCCCTTGGCCAATTTTTGTCAAATTTGTCACAGAGTATCGTTGGCCCAAGGGCTTTCATTTGTACTAAAACTAGGGTTGTGACCCTTTAACAAGGAAAGATATTAGGAAAATGCAAACAAAAGTAGTGGTTGCTAAAAAACCTTATCAAGAACCACTGGGCTAATTATCACCAAACTTATGCATAAGGATGAGGATAGGTTGTAGATAAAAAATTGTTCAAGGCATCATCCTGGGGCAAAGGGTGTGGTCTCAATGTCACTTCAAAGTTGACCTTAAATTTTGTTTTGTTAAAACTGATATTTTGCTTAGTATAAGGACTAGGATCATCAAATTTTGTCAGTTGTTGCATCTTAGGACGTAATATCATGTTGTCTCAAAAGTAGGTCATGGTGACCTACTTTTTGAATTTCACAGGTAATTATTATGAAATGGATTTTTATGCATATCTTGGACACTTTTGAGCCTATGATCATCAAAAGTTGTCAGTTGATGGATCATGGGACCTTGAACTGCGTCATGTAAAAAGTATGTCATCATGACCTACTTTCTGAATTTTATGGCTAATCATTTATGAATACATTTTAGGTTGTTATTTCAGATACCGAGAGGTTTAGAATCATCAAACCTGGTAAGTTGATGCGTCTAGAGGCCTCGAAACATATTTATAAAAAAAAAGTAGGTCACAGTGACCTACTTTTTGAATTTTGCAGACATTCAAAGTTTACATTTTTTAATTTTAGATGCATATTTTGGACACTATGAAAGCTAGGATCATCAAACTTTGTCAGTTGATGCATCTTGAGTCTTCATAGTTTGTTGACCAAAAAGTAGGTCACCGTGATTTTAATATTTCAGATACTATTTGACTTACAATTATCAAACTTTGTCAGTTGATGCATGTTGAATCTTCAGAGTGTGTTGACTAAAAAGTAGGTCACCGTGACTTATTTTTGGATTTTGACGGTTATATTTGAATATTTCAGATACTATTTGACTTACAATCATCAAACTTTGTCAGTTGATGGGTCTTGAGTCTTCAAAGTGTGTCGACCAAAAAGTGTCACTGTGACCTAATTTTGGAATTTGACGTTTATATCTGAATATATCAGTTACTCTGTCGGCGCGAGTTTGAATCCCGCTCGCGCCGTTAAGTGAGAAAGTTTCCCAATTTACTTTCGGAAGGTCGGTGGTCGCTTCTCAGGTACATTGTATTTGGGTTCTCCCTTCTACCATTAAAAACTGGGTGCCACCAGATAACTGAAAAATTGTTGAGTGTGGCGGAAAACATCAATCAATCAATCCAAGGATATGAGCTATGTATGAGATGTAATTTGTTTGCTATTCGTTCAGGGGTGAAATAAAAGACGCAGTATATTGTGTTTTTCACACTACACCTTTCATTAGCTACATGTTTACTAGAGACTCAAAGAATGAGGCTGGAAATTTAAAATATAAAACTTGCACACATCAAAAAGGGTTTTAAAAATTTCAATAAAAGCAATGAATTATCATTTCTCAAAAGATGTAGTCTCATACCTGCAACGGTGTGTGCAAAAAAAGTTTTCATAACGTGCGTTATTTAATTTGTACAAACACGCTGTTGCACTTCTGAGGCTGCATCTTTCAAAACATTCATTGCTTATGTATACTAGAGCCCCGTGTCATGCCCATGACTGGAGGGAAACCAGTTTCAGAATATTAGCAAAGGTCTCCATGTCATCATTACTATGACTCGATTTAGTTGTTTGAAGTCCAGGACTGTAGAGGGAGAATTGTCAAAGTCACTACATAAACCGGAACCGTCGGTCCTTAGACCGTAACCTCAGATCAAGAGATCAAGAATTTCGCAATTTTGAATTTTATGGTAGAAACTTCCTTGGTCATTACGACTATGGACACCGTTTGTTCGGCAAAACTTCCCTCGAGTAAAGAATATAACTACAAAGAAGCAGGTACAGTTTCTACAGTCATCTAGCCCAGAAAATTGATGATTTCAATAGCAGTCCCAAAATCTGCCATTCCAAAAGAGAATATATAAGAAAACCCAACCTACATTTGATTTGATCCAAAATTGCTTCGTGTTGTAATGACAAGAGGTGAAGTTGGCATAGAATTGCCAAAATCAATGAAAAAATTAATAAATTCAGGGAGTTTTCCTTTCAGAAAACATGCAGCCCATGCGTCAAGCAAATTCATATTCAAATATATTTGTTATCGTCTATTATTAAACAATATATATTAATTTCATTTTGCTCGACAGATGGGCACACCTTTTCCTAGGCAATAATCTGGATGAAATTTAGTTAAGTTATTAAGCTTTGTTTGAAAAAGGGCGAGAAATGTTTATTCATGACGTAATAATGCTATCAAATAAGCAATAACTTTGATTTAAGTTGAGATAGTATACTTGGCATATATTTAACTTACTTAAAACACAGATCAAGATTAATTCAAGACACATTTAAAACAAAGAAATTTTTGGGGCCTTTTTATATACACAATCGTACCTTGTTCTTTGCGTAATTATGTTTAGCTTTTGACCACATGCATCAGTACACAGGGGGAGCGAGAGAGGCTTGTGATTTATGTTTTCCATATACAATAATGCTACATGCCAATTTTGGTAGAAAATATCCAAATATTGGTGCACAACGACAGAGAAAACAGGTCGCAATAGGTCACCTAAATATACTCTAGCGCTCTTCAATTAAAATGATTGTGCTACACTGTTAGTCTTATTTAAACTGATTAAGTGAAGAAATGATATTTATGTCCTCCATTTATCTTTTGATTTCCCAATAACGCATATAACTCCAAAACTTATTATTTCCAGTTCCATCTTTAATTTTTACCTTTGAAAATAACCACATCAGTTTGGATGAAAAATGTCATTTATTAATGACGAACGTAATAAACTACTACAAATCAACTACATTACTAATAGGGAGATCCTCGACAAACATAATCCGACTTATTGAGCAAATGCTATGACAGACAGTGGGATCTCCCTAGAACTTAAGAGAAACAATGTACATAAGAGTGTATAAGTATAAAAACATGTTAAAGCACATATAAAAAATTCGGGTATCACCGGGTAACATATTTACACACAATAGTAAAAAACAATGGCAGGGTGATCTCCCCTTGATGTAAAAATCAAGAACTTGTAAAACTTAAGGTGGCATCTACAAAGTTCCGCCATAAATCCAATGAAAATTGGATTCCGCCACCCAAAGGACAAAGATGGGACTGGTGACATACATTGCTTATCAAAATGTCAGAAAAAAATCTGTTGAGACAGGTAAACATAAACACATTGAAAAATTGTGATTCACTGATTTGTCAGGTGGCCAGCAACAAAAAGCAAGCGAAAGCAAATACATAGTTGTTAACAAATATAGGATATTTACACTTGAACCCTCATGACATGGGGGTGGTAGCAGACATCATCTGAACTACAGATCATGGAGGTGGTAGCAGACATCATCTGAACTACAGATCATGGAGGCGGTAGCAGACATAATCTAAACTACAAATCACGGGGGTGGTAGCAGACATAATCTGAACTACAGATCATGGGGGGTGGTAGCAGACATCATCTG
The DNA here is from genome assembly GCF_947568905.1 of Ostrea edulis. NCBI lineage: Eukaryota > Metazoa > Mollusca > Bivalvia > Ostreida > Ostreidae > Ostrea > Ostrea edulis. The sequence goes on along the minus strand of NC_079169.1, from coordinate 57,256,450 downwards.
AACTACGATGAAAAAGGGGGTTGGAATTTAGACAAAAATTGCACTACTAAGGGGCTTGGATAGTATGCTAATACTGACATAACTAATTACTAGACTACTCTAAATCCCTAATTATGTGTTCAAGGAATTTCCTTCAATGAAGTGTGACAGGAAATGAACCCAAACAGATGTAACGTTTGACAGCATCAGACTTCCATCTACCCATATTCTGAATAGCATTCTCTGAAAACCCCAGCTTGGAGGCATGAGTAGCAGCTCCAATCCTAAAGGTGTGACCCTTATATTGTTTTGGATCGAGCCCAATGAATATTATAACTTGATTCAACTTTTGTGCTACAAAGGAATAAGACACAGGACAACCATCTAAAAACTGGAAAAGAGGTCCACTGGAATGACGATGTTTCAGGTAGTTGAATAAAGCATGTACTGGGCATGCATTAGTATTGACTGATGCTTCTAGGGTAATAATCTGTGGTTGCCCACACTTAATCGTTTTGAAATTTCGCAGGACTAATTGCACTTGCTTCAGCTTGCCATTTACTGCCTCAAAATGCACATCTGATCTTTGAATGACTTTGACTGACTGTGTTTTTGATGTAACAACTAATTCCCCCAATCTGAAGAACTCATGGAATGCAACCAGAAATAAAGCCTTTAGTAATAATGATTGGGCCTGATTAGTAACTGTATGACTCAATGCATTTATTATGCTTTTTAAAATTTCACCAGTAATTGGTAGACGAGTGTCTACTGTTGGACCTAATTTGTAACAGCCTCTTAGCATCTTCTGCGCCAAGAAACACTGAGCTGGATCTGGCAATCCTAAAATTTTATGGATGTATGTCAAAGCTGAAATGTGTGATGCTATTGAGCTTGGTGAATATCCGGTTTCAAATAAATGACCCATAAAATTACACAGTGTAATGGAAGGTATAGGTAATGATATGGAATTGGCCCAGGTAAGGAGAAGCTGCCATGAGTGTTGATATGCTTTCCTTGTTGATGGGGCCAATGAAGCTTGTAGAAGTCTATGTGCTGATGTGCTGAGTTTGTTAAATGCAAAGAAGTTCCACTGGAATTTTTGTTTGTTGTCTGTGTAAATGTGGTGTTTCCCGAAAGGCGTCCTGAAATTTAAAACGGGATAATCTGTCAGCTGTAACATTCAATTTCCCAGGTATGTGCTTTGATCTAAAATGGATATTGAACCGTAATGACACTAAAACAAGTCTACGAAGCAATCTCATTAAGGAGTTATCCCTACAGGATTTCTTGTTGATGACCTCTACCACAGCCAAATTGTCTGATAGAAACAAAACCTTTTTATTTTGAAATTGGCTTGACCACACTTCTAAAGCAAGGACAATTGGAAACAATTCTTTTACACAAATAGTATAATCCTCCAATTCAATTGGCCATTCACATGCAAACCACTGTGCACCTAAAACAGCTGAAAATCCAAAAGCACCAGAAGCATCCGTGTATAAGCTGAGATGGTCTGATGTTACCCAGACATTGTTTAGAAATACTGACTTTCCATTAAAGTGGTCAATAAACTTAGCCCAGTTGTCTAAAATCGGCCCTAGCATCCTTATTCAATCTAACTTAAAGAGCAAACAATCTCTTTGTGTCATAAAAGCGTCTTTCTTCATACTGGGTTAAACAAAAGTGACAATCACGTGATCATTTATCTGCAATTGCATTGGCTATCAATGAGGCCAAGGACACACGATTTATAAATAGTTCGGTGATAATTCAACAGGTTAAAAATAAACATAAAAACCAAGTTTTAAAAATAGAATCAGTCTTAAAATAGATTGTTTGATACAATGATGACATAAAACATATTATTGTACAATAATATTACAATCTGTCCGATCTCCATGTAGTCTTCACTTGTACGTGTTTTCATTGTAATCGGAAACACGTGGGGGATTGGCGTTTTGAAATTGTTTTCAGACAGACAAGTGGATAGAAGACCTATTGTTTTCAAACAGACAAGTGGATAGAGGACTTCTATTGTTTTCAGACAGACAGGTGGAGGGAAGATTTCTATTGTTTTCAGACAAATGGATGGACTTCTTATATTTGCATATACGTTTAATGTTCTTCAACCACTAGCTCCAAAAGGATGATATATCACAATGAAATTGTAGACATTCAATACAAAGGATCACGTTGAAAACAGTCATTCTAACATACAGATAACTTATAAAACGTATTTCGAACAAGTCGTACTGTTCCATTCACAAGTTTTGTTATAATCATCCCAAACAAGTTTTCCAGGACAGGTCATGTTAGAGAGGCGCCCATTTGAACACGTGACGTATCCATTACATGTGTTGCAGGACTGATAATCATGATCATCAACGTTTGTGCAGTTGTCAACGCAGTCCCTCACGGTGATATTAACGCGGTTTCCACAGCAACCTGAATTTAAAAAGAAAATGTTTCAAAGTTTTAATCGCTCAATGTTTAGTTGAGAAGTAAAAGTCCTGCATGCATGAAATCAACGACACAGTTGTGACTCGGTGATTCAAATGGAAATAAAATCTATGAGGGTTTAGATGGAAATTGAAAGTTGTTCTTAACATGTACATTATTGGGTTTTAAGGTATGTTATGGCTCGGTACTATTAAGAAGGCTTGTGAATTCAAATAAATCAAATACTGGAAGACGATATGTTATAAATTATTTTGTACAAAGGCATAAGACTCTTCACTTGAAACGTGGATCGATATAGTGAAAATATGGATACGTATTAGATACAACAACATCAACGATTAGCTGTTTTGTGCTTATATATAATAGTTCTACGATTTGTCGCCCTTCAGTATCTGATTTTCACATTCAATGTCATCTACAAGCCTTCCCAGACAGTGCAGAATATACCTCTACGAAAACATTGTATTAATTTCCATTTAGAATTTATGTTGCAACTGCTTTGTTTGCTTGTTGTGTATAACGTGCACTCAAATTGACACCTGTGACCTAGATTGTTCAAGAGTGAAAGGTGACGATAACGAACAATGATCAATTTCATAACTCCTATAAGCAATACAAAATCACAAGTTATTTTTAGTAGAAAGATGACGTAATGGTTGCATCATTGTCTTTCAAGATTGTACTAGAAAATTAATTCCTATTACAGATACTTCCTATTATAAATGCACTGGAATTCTTCTGATTAAAAAAAAGCTCTGGAGTCGTATGCATAAAAATTCTTAAGTCCTTAAGCATATACTTAAGTATGAATTTCTTGCTTAGCAGGTTGAGATTTTACTTAGCATATTGCTTAGCAGATTGCATAAAACTTCTTAACTCTTAAGTATATGCTTAAAGTTAATCATGGTCTTTACTTGTCTTAAGTTCTTAAGCATATTGCTTAGCAAGAACAAAATGGCTGACAGAAAACAGAGAACATTCAAACCACGAATTAATCCCTTAGAATCAATGACAGCAGCAGAACTGCAGCACAGATTTAGATTTGATCAGGAAGGAATTGAATTTATAACAGATTCAATTCAAAATGACATTATGCCTTTGACCAACAGAAATCACAGTGTGCCTGCAATTGTGCAAGTCATGGTTGCCTTGAGATACTATGCTACAGGTAAGATGCAGCTATGTAGTGGTGACAACTTTGGTCTTCACCAGTCAACTGTTTCAAGAATAATTCAAAGAGTTACTACAGCTCTTGTTCAACCAAATATTGTCAAGCGATTCATTTCCTTTCCAATGGACCCAGGAACTATTCGAAAGCACCAGGTTGACTTTTTTGCCATTGCTGATTTCCCTGGCGTGGTTGGGGCGATTGATGGGACTCATGTGCGAATTATAGCTCCCAGTGAACACGAAGTGGAGTATGTTAACCGGAAAAACTTTCACAGTATAAATGTACAGATTGTATGTGATGCCAGTTATTAGATTTTAGACATCGTGGCAAGCTGGCCGGGAGCGACTCACGATGCCAGAATACTGAGAGAGAGTGGTCTATTTCAGCTCTTTCAACGACGTTTATTGCCCATGAAATGCCATCTTCTCGGTGATAGCGGTTATCCTGGGAAAGACTGGCTGCTGACACCTTTTTAAAATCCACAAGGTGGTCCACAGTCACGGTACAACAGGTAAGGAAATTAGGGCCTAAGATAAATCGGATCACTTTGAAAAATAAACACTTTTCGCTTATGTTACGAGAAATATTCTCATATTCTCTAGCAGCACACCTATTCTCTTTAGAGAAGTCGAGAGGATGAAGGTTATGCCTTGTATCTACTCCTTCAATCTGAAGTCGTATAAACTTGTTTCGGAGGGTGAGATTCTCCATTTCTAGTTCTAAATTCTGCTTTTGCAGATGCGGGTCAATTACGGTATGGGTGCAACAATTGGTAGGACATGCGTTTGGCTGTGGGACAGTAACAAAGTTTATTTGTTGCTGCCCATCTCCAGATTCACTGGTGCTGATGACATGGAGATCTTGAGTCACAAGGCCATCTGATTCACTGAAATAATAGGAATCGAATTCTTATACATTGAGAAGTTTCTTTATTTTTTTTTTCAATTTTAGATCCAGGAATTAAGAAATGGTGTGTAAAATTCCTGAACATACATCGTACTCGCTGTGGTTTCCGTGCTGATCTTTGGTCTGTCGAGCATTAGATATGTTGTGTCAACTGTACCAGGGATCCCACTGATACTTATATAACACTCCCAACTGCTTCTGCTAATGGCGTTAAAGGCTTTCCCGCTGGTCCACCGCCTACAAAATTAAACAAAATACACTGGTGCCAAAACAAGTAATGATAAATAATGTAGTATAATTCTAATGTTATTTATTACAATTGTTTTGATTGGACACAAACAAATCTAATCATGAATTTACACATCAATAAATCCAAAAACGCCCTGCATACGTACATGTACTCGCCTGAAAACAAATAACACAGTGCGGGAAAACTATTCAAATTTTTGAAATTGATGATACAGGGAATCAAACATTTTTTTTAAAAGAATTTATTATGTGTAAATTCTGGACATTTTACAAACTTAACATAAAAGTGCCTTGCATTTCCTTTTGTGAGTAAAATGTCCAGAGTTTACACATCGATAAATTCTTTAAAACGAATGTTCAATCCTATAATATATCTATCAATCGATATTGCACATAGAGATGGTAGCAGCTTGGACCGGTTGCCTAATGGGGGGAGGGGGGATAACTGATGCGTTCGAATGTTGGGATAGAAGAATACTTGCTAGTATAAAAAAAAATGTAAAACTAAGCAATTGTGTGTAATTTCGAAATCAATGCAAGTATTTATTCTTTAGAAATAGAAGAAAATAATTCGTACTCAAATGCATCAAGGAATCAAAGACTGTCTGAAGTTTGTAATCAGTTGCGGATCCAGAGGGGGTCCGGGAGTTAGAACCCCCCCCCCCCCTTTCGTCACATGATTTTGCTAAAGAAAAGTTTAAATTATGCATCTTTAAGATGTACCCCCAATTTTGAAAACCAGAATTAATTGTACCCCCCCCCCCTTCAAAATTCCTCGATCCGCCCTGGTAATAATTAGATGATGAAAAATTGTTTGAAAAATTCCTTTTTAAGAGCCTGTATTGCATAGATAGGGCCAGCTTTGAGTGGGTAGTTATTGAAAAAAAAACCACACATCATAATAATTATGTATTTTCTCTATAATCTAGAAAACACACAACTTGTTGAATATAATTCAAATCAAACCACAAACCATGGGACATCCTATATATTTATTTCTACATTACAAAGTCTTACTTATTCTATCAAATTTAAGATGAAATCACCAAAGTTTTTTTTAATTAGTCATTAGGTAAATTAAATCAAGGTAGATCTATTCTCATTCTGAACTTTTGTCAAAATTTAGATATTTCAGTTAAAAAAGTAGGTGTCTGGGTAGGGCGGAGTTAGCGCTCTCGCTTCTACAGTAACAGTTGCGACCCGATTTCGATCCCCTAGTGCCAATATCCGTGCATCAAAGGGCCCCATTGCAAATCAATTTCGAGCTTCCATGGGTTATCCCTGTACTTATGCATGCACATTATATTTATTTCTTATTTATTTAGAAGGGTCATATCGATCAAAGGTTTTACATTATTCATATTTTTCTGTCATTAAGTTAAGTTAAATTAAAAATTTCTCAAAATAGCAATGGTTTATACGTCACCTATGTAAGCTAACTTCCCAGATTTACTTTTTCATGATTTATAAGGATCTATTCATGACCGGAAGAGGGGGGGGGGGGAACGGACATAATCTTTGAATAATATTACGTCATTTCAGTCAATGACGATGCATATTTCGACATTTTGTTTACTGTGTATAACTTTGTGCAGACTGCGATATTCGAATTTGTTGAGGATTTGATTGCTGAATACAGAAACAACATATGACATTGGGCCTATTTGGATACATACTCGATGGTACGGTAAGATAACATACAATTAGGCTACCCTCGAGTGCCTAGGTCTAGGAAGTTTATGGAACCTATAAGATCTATTTATTTATAAATGCGATAGTCAAGAAATATAGTTGATCATCAGCACATTACGGGGAATAGATTTAGTGCCTGTCTTGTTCGTGTATAGTATAGATTTAATATATATTCGTTTACCCGTTTGTTTCACACTACGTAGTGCGTCTGTCAGCTCTGCTTTCCCTTTCATCTGTATAGTGTGCCATTTCTTCTCAACCTCCTCCACCGTTCGCTTGGTGGAGGAAGAGGCATTGATGGCATCTGTGATTTTCCTCCAAATCTCCCGTTTCTTTAATGTCGTAACCCCCGTTCCGAATTTAGCTCGAAGGATACTTTTATGTTCTCCTACACACTTGCTTAAAAACAAGCATTCATCTGCTGTCGAATTCGGTTTTCTTTTCTTAGTTGTCTGTAATGACTGACTCTCAACACCTTCTCTTTCTGCCATATTTTCAAGGATCAATGCAGATGCAGACGATAAAATCGAATATAACGTCATATAAAACGACATTTGATTTTTGGTCTATTTATTTTATTAACCTTGCATAACACAAAAAATTATAGTATTTCATCATTTATTAGCGATACAAGAGAGACGTATCAAGAAAATGTTCAACTCCATGCAATCTGTGTTTACGGTAAAGTGAAAGCGGAAATGACGTTTGACATAGCAACGATAACCTTAAGCAGATTGCGATGTACTTAGTTAAGAACAACTAAGCATGTTGCTTAGAGGTTTTATGCAACGGAACTTAAGAATCTTACTTAGCTAAGTATATACTTAAGAAATTTAAGTATATACTTAAGAAAATTCTTAGAATTTTTATGCATACGACTCCTGGTTAGACACTTTCTATGCATTTTGGATTTTTTTTCATACTGGGAACTAGGATTTTGGACTTACTATTTTTGTGTGTGTAGATTCTATTCGGATTTACTGTTCAACTACCGTAAGTTAGTATTTTGCTATTGTTACAAATTTCTTTCAATTATTAATTGTAAATAAATATACTAGTAATCAAATGATTAATTGCCTTTTGATAGTAAATTCTGCTGAGCTATATTAAGGGCTTGTTCTGACCCATAACATTGGTAAAGAATTAATATATTGAAAAGTTACAATGCAATGTCCATAATTGATCTATTCAGATTCATCTTTTTAAAAAATCTAAAAATAACTAGCTATGTAAATGGACATATATCCATGTACATGTGTATTAAAGGAGAAAATGACGAACAGTGATCAATCTCATAACTCCTATAAGCAATACGATAGTTGGGCAAACACGAACCCCTGGACACACCAGAGGTGGGATTAGGTGCCTGGGAAGAGTAAGCATCCCCTGTCGACCGATCACACCCGCCGTGAGCCCTGTTTTGATCAGGTAAACGGAGTTATCCGTAGTCAAAATCAGTGTGCCAAGAACGACCTAACAATGGGTGTGAAACACGTCAGACAGCATTTGACCCAATGATAAGTTGTATTGGCAAACCTAGATCGTTATAGCGACCATAGAATTTGCGAAATGCTGACTATAAATGAGACTATTCAAACCCCTGTACCATCAACCTGTCAGTAGCTTGCCTCAATTAAAGCCTGACCATATGCAGAACAGGCTCTTGCGTATCGAATCGGTTGAGAGATGTAAATACCATATGCATGCGATAATGAAATAGTTTTACATGAATATGGAAGCTGACGATGAAGAAGCTGAAATCATCTCACTTGTCATAAAGTTGAGTTGTTAATTTGCCATTAATATATACTTTCAATAAAATATCTAAATATTAAACAGAAGTGGACGACTCTGTGGTGTCTTTTATTGGACTTTTGCGAGAAGGGCTGACTTTCACAATCAACAGCTGACTTAGAGATTTAAACCTGCGTATGGTATGGAAGCACGATATCGTTAAATATATCTAATATCGACTTGTTTATACAGGGAACTTCTACTGCCTCGATCTTGAGCTAGCTTTTTTTGGTGATTTCTCTTGATCACGCAAAAGCAAAGGCGAGCGTGTTCAAACCACTGCACGTTACAAAATCGTTACAGGGTAGTGACTGATGTTTGATGGGAGACCTGCTTCAGATAGATTATCTCTGGGACTTTGTATCCATGTACGGACGGGTTTCGTCCTGGGAGGACGGCGGTTGTCGTGAACGGCGGATGCCTTTGCCGAAGAGGTGCCAAGCAATCAGAGAAGATCCATGTTAAGCTTCGGAACGAAGCTTCCCTGAGCGTAGGAAGTGTAGCGCACAGTATGTAGGGAATTTCTACTGCTTCGCTAGAGAGCTACATGTAGCGGTTCTAGTGATATGGTACAGGCCCATAGGAAGCAATTTCACTGGGGGGGAGGGGGGGCACCACACCAAAGTAATTTAAGACAAAAAAGTGATATCGACAAAACCATTAGTAAAAAGATAACTGCATAAATATGTGCAAGCATTGAGGTGTACGTCATGTAATAAATATAATTATGTACATAGAATCTAATTAGTTTCCCCAGAAAACCCCTCAACTTTAATTTTAAGTTTTGTTTGTTTTGTTTTTTGGGAGGGGGGTGTTAAGGATTTTTTATTATTTTTTTTGTTTTTATCTTTATCATTTTGTTATCAATCATTTCTGAGTCATAAGGTATTTACTACTCAGTAAATTTCCAAAAATCGCCAGTCTGTGTTCACTTTCACTTACGAACTCCTCAACTATTTTTTCTGGATTCAGTTCATCAGTCTCATTTTTATGAACATGCAATAAAAGCAAATTGTTTGTTCGTATTTGGCTCATTGTTGATCTCAGTGATGTTTTCAATCTTTTCAAGGCGCTGAATGAGCGCTCACTGGTAGCGTTAGTTGCAGGAAGTACCAAAATTAGTTTGAGAATTTTGAGGATCTCGGCAAACAGACTTTTTTCATTTGAATGTCTGAAAAATTGAACCACACTTAGTATATCTGGCGTAAAGTCTTTTGGCAAAACAGTCTTTAACATTATAAGCTGGCAGTGAAGATCCTTTGGCTTCAAATCTGTATCATATAGGGTCGTGACAAAATTTAATTCTTCTTCAAACGTTTGACATGTACAAGCCTTAATTACGAGGTTTTCAAGATTAACATAAGCTTTGTAACCTGGTTGGTCAAATCTAGATTTTATGCCAGCTAAAAGCAGATCTAATGCCTCGTAGAAATCTTTCCTATACATATCTGCACACGATGAAAAAGTATGTGCTGCTGTCCCATCATCAAGTTTACGAGGAATTTTGCGTTTTCTAGGAAATACAGGATCATCGATGTTCCTCTGTTTTGCTTTTTCAACAACTTCCTCGTAAAACTGAGTGAAGATTGTCTCATCTCGGAGACTTTGCAAAGCACTCATTGTCGTTGATGTTATGTTTTGACCATCACTCGCCGAGAAATTTGGAGCCTGCCAAATTATCACTATAACGTAAAGGTTTTTCACTCCGTAAACACCCAAAGAAGAAATCAAACCTGCACATATAAGCAGCCACTCCCCTAATTCTGTTTCTCATTTCTACCTCACGCACGTATTGGAGGCTTTCATCCCAAACATTTCTTAGAATTTCATAGTTTGACAAAATGCTAAAAATGTGTCGGCTTTTATATTCCATCTTGTGAGACACAAAACCGTTATTCCCGCTGACGTTTTCTCTAGATTTTGGGCATTTTTTAATGTATTGAAAATCATCTCCCTTCTTGGAGATTCTTTAATCAACTTTGTTATATCCTTTGCAATGTCCAAGGTGTCTCTAAGCAACTTACATCCCTTAAGGTATTCAATGTATAATGACCATACTTCATATCTAATAAATGGATGGTGGGATATTTGTAATCATTTTGAAGGGTCCTTCAAATAAAAATAATCCACCATAGGAATTTTCAAAATTTTGTTTAATGCCTGATTTATTTCACCTAGAATTTAACATTGTAGTATATGGGAAAAGCATGTTTTATTACAATATTTTAAAAACAAATTATATTTTCATAATTATCTCATGGTAGAAAGTTACATATACTTTCTTTTTATGAAAATATGAAATAAAATTAATCATTGATCATACACATTTTTAGAAAATTAGATTTTTCTTATTTTTACAAAGGGCAGACAACTTTTCCAAAAAGTCTTAAGTGCAAAAAGGTCAGCTTCTAATCATTTACCAGTCATGTGAATTTCATCTGCTTCACTTTCATCATTATTTAATAATAAACTTTTTTGTTGATCTAAATCCTTCAAAATTGTGCTTTATCCTTTCATTATACATGGAATACCTTAATAGAATCACTGCAAGCTAGGTTAAGAGCATGGCCATAACAGTGTATGTAAAGGGCTATGGGTTCAAGTGCATGAATTTGTATTGCAACACCTGTCTTTGCACCAGCCATGTCATAACACTGGTCTCGTACTTTGTTGATAGGCAGATCGAACCTCATCTTTAATTGCTAGGGTTATTGAATTAGCCCCAATGTCAGAAAGACAGTACATATGTACATCCCTAATAAATCTTCATGAGCGGTAAAATTTTGATCAACCCATCGAATGCATAAAACAAGTTGCTCTTTGTTGGAAATATCTCGTGTTTCGTCTGCCATTATTGAAAAGAATTCAGACGATTTGATGAAAGCAACAATTTGTCGCAAAACCTGCAACCCCATCACCTGCAAAATTTCATTTTGTTTATCTGGAGCAACATATTTATTTCTCTTGCGTTGTAGAAGCTGGGGATCGCGTTTAGCCTCTAGCATAAGAAGTTGATTAAAGTTAGAGTTTTTCTCGTCTTTGTCACCCCGAAGAGCAATTCCTTGTCGAGCAAGAAACTTTAAAATGTTTGTGATTTTAAGCAAATTCTCTCTGTTAGACTTCTTCTCGACTTCGTGCGTCTTTGAAAGACATTCTCCAACATCTTTAACCTCCTCCTTCATCTTAAACTCCCTTTCCATTGCCTCTTTATGGCAATCACTTTTCTCGTATGCAGCGAATTTTGTGGTTGCTATATTTTCAGTTTTTAAAACCACTTGATATGAAAGCTTTTTCTTTCTTGTGACAACTGAGTCTTCTTCTGAAATGATTTTATGCAAGGAAAACAGAATACAACATCTTTGATTTCTACATAATGTAACCAAGACCACTGATCAAACCAGGAGGCATTGAAAGATCTCATCTTTTTACCAAACGTTTTTGCTGGAAAGAAAATATTCCGTGGCTGATTTGGGGTACTACCGATCTCTGGTGTAACCGTGTATGCCATTTTTCAACCTGGGCCTTTTGAACTGGTATTTCTGAGATATCATCTTCTGATGAAGAATCAATAAAGGAAGTAACCTTAACATGTTTGTCTGTTTCTTTGTTTGCAGTTTCCCACAATTTACCTGTTTCAATAGACTCCTAATTTGTGTTAGACTCCAAGAGTGGGGAAGGACTATCTTGTGATTGTTTTGGTTCAAATGAGCGATGAGGTTCAGAATCCTCAAAGGATAACCTCGAACGCTTTGAAAGAGGTTCCTCGTGTTTGTGAATACAGGCAACAAAATGATTAGGTGTCCAACCATCTATTTTTGTAACAATTGTTTGAGTCCACATGATGTGGATAGCATCCTGATATTCTTTAGCATCAGCATGGTCAAGAGGAACAATAAGCTGATTATGATCTTGTCTGTTTACACCAGGGTTTTGCACCTCGGGGAAAATCGACATGATTGGTTTCTGCAAAACGTTAGAGGCTACGAACATATGTAAAAGGCTTGAATAGTAACCGTTCTGGGTTGATTTTATTGTTTCCTTTTGTAACGAAGCAATCAAATCACCAGAAATTAAACTCTCTTCTGACAGGGAACTTTCAAAGATATATTGAAGTGAACTTTTGTTTGTGGACATGGTCACAAAAGTGTTTTCATTCGTGTAGCGCTTCAGGTTTGAAACAAGTTCAAACACAATTCGTACCCTCATTTCCTTAAAATTGTCCTCATGTCCACACACAAAAAAGAGAGTTCTGAATAAACAATTCCCATCACCATATATCTGAATCGGGATAAGCTCAGAAGGAGCATCATTTGGATAAAGCTCTGAGGAAACAACATCTTTTCGAATATTCAAAGTTGGGATATTAGGTATGCTTGTTGGAAGAGGATATTTCTTAAAAATTTGCCCTTTGAGTCTAACAAGAAAACTTAGTGCTCCCCATCCCTTTTTCCCTGCATTCCTTGCTTCTTCGTGCACTTTTTCGAAAAATGCCTTTCTTTCGTCCGTCTGGTCATACATTGTGAAATATAATCAAAGTTAAAACTGTGCGGAAGGTTGATCTTACACTGATACGATAGTGTCTACTCTTGGACCAAGAATGAAACAGGTCTTGACAGCCTGAGACTTTACAAGCTTTGAAAAAGTTGTTACACGTCATGACCTACGTCACATTGGGGGTGTTACGTCACTGATAAATAGTACTTCACACATTGTCGGGTTTACCTTTACCATAAAAACTGTGATCATAAAAAGTCAACAATTCATCATATTAGCTTTACAAAAAGATTTTAAATATATACAAACGTTGAACTGGTATTAGGGCAGTTGGGCATAGACATTTTTGTATCAAGACGAAGTTTCTATGAACAAGCTATCTAATGAATTATTAGACCTTGAAAGTTAGTCAAGGTCACACATATTAGATACCTTTTGATCAGTCGTCCCTTGCGAGATTTTTTCACTCGTATGAGCCGTCTACAAATACTGGTAAAGAACTTTAAACGACACTAGTGCCGGGCACTTGGCAAAGGAACAGTCACTACATATCATAGGTTTGACGCCAGATGCAGAGCTGGGAACGAGAACCGAACCATCACCTCATGATTACGACCTTTTGGATGATGCCCTAAGAAATGTTAAGGCATTAAGTGCTTTTCATAATTTTTTTTTTTTTAATTTAAGCTAAAGGACAGTCACACTGACTGACTCTGAGTCTCATTGAATTAAATGAACTTTCTGCTTAAAAATAATTATACATTACACTATAATATTATGTGAATTTTACAATACGAATTTTTTTTTTTTTGGATAAATATTTGGGGGGGGGGGGGCGCACCCCGTTTCCTACGGCCATGTGGTAGTATTTCTCTAAGCAACGGTGAGCGTGTTCAGATCACTGTACGTTACAATATTATTATAGTACCAATGTTAGGCTTAAACCACATGAACTTCTTTCATTTATCTGACAATTATTAAAAAATAAAAACAATTCATTTCATTTTTGCATACATACATACATTGTAGATGTAAAATCTTAACTCGAACATATACATTGATTCATGTTCAAACTTTACAAAACGTCATCGCAACATGATAAATCGGATGTACATGTAAGTTTATTATGCAGGAGGTTTGCGTTTTCTTTTATAATTAAATGTGAAGTTGTTATACAGGTTTATTCAATCAAACACAGATACTTGTTCTGCGTATAGTCAGTTTTTAAATCGAGGTAAGCTACTGACAAACAGGTTGATGGTACAGGGGGTTCAACAGTCTACATTGAAGTCAGCATTTCGCAAATTCTATGGTCGTTATAACGACCTTGTTCGTCAATACAACCTATCATTGGGTCAAATGCTCTCTGACGTGTTTCATACCGACTGTTAAGCCGTTCTTGGCACACTGATTTTGACTTCGGATAACTCCGTTTACCTGATCAGGATATAGGGCTCACGGCGGGTGTGACCGGTCAACAGGGGATGCTTACTCCTCCTAGGCACCTGATCCCACCTCAGGTGTGTCCAGGGGTCCGTGTTTGCCCAACTATCCATTTTGTAGGAGTTATGAAATTGATCACTGTTCGTTATCTTCACCTTGCATACAACACAGTGCGTGCTAAGCGTACCGACAATTTGGAATTACATGTGCATCTGCACTAATGCAGATCTGCAGCTCTCTTGGAAAATATTTGGTCATACCAGAGAGCTACAGATCCACCCCTTATACAAACCTTCGATTTACGGCGCAGGTCACTGTATTCTGGCATCATAATATAAAAAAATTCCATGTATATTTTCCTAGTATATTTTTGTCCAAACATTTATCAAATTCCCATGTGAACCGAATAGTCCCAATTTCAAATGATTTCGTTTTTAAAGATTGCCATGTTACGTAGCAGTCAGTTCGAACCCCGTTGATTTTTATATCTATTCATTCTATGCAATATGAAGTACGTATTCGGTCTTCATTTATAATAAACACGAATATTGGACGTAAATATTGAAAAGCAATCCTAGTACATTATGAAAGCCATCAGTCTGGACCCTGTTCCCGATGATATTTTTCAATACTGACATATAAAAACAGAACTTAGCGGAGATGGATCTGGAATTATTTCATCTAAATATTTAACCAACAAGAGGCCCACGGCATAGCATTAAAGAAGATCTATGCTATCAATACCATTTTAAAAGACATTCAAAAATGGTTTCCACATAAACATTAAATATACCAAGTTTGGTCCCGCCCTGGAGTCAGTACGTTTACCCCGGAGATCATTTTCAATTTACAATTTCGATAGAGGCCTAGATCTTTATTACAGACGTGAGGTTGTAGGGAAGATGCTTTAACATTGATCAATTTTTGTTCCATCCTTAAGGCTCCGGGGGTGCAGGATTGATTGAATATTGTTTAACGTCCCTCGAGAGAAAACGTCACCATTGCCGGTGAAGGATTGCGAAATTGAGGCTTATGCTCGGCGCTTATGGCCTTTGATCAGGGACGGATATTTCTCGTGCCACACCTGCTGCGACATGGGGCCTCGGTTTTTGCGGTCTAATCCAAAGGACCGTCCTATTTAATCGCCTTCTACGACAAACAAGGGGTACTGAGGACCTATTCTAACCCGGATATCCATGGGAGCGGGGGTGCAGGAGGAATATATGGGGATATTAGGTCACATAGACTTCACTGTAACAGAAATAGCACAGACACTCAACGTTTTAATTAGATATCTATAATTAAAATATTGTCTTCCTGTAAACATAATATTCACAAGGTATATCACGCCGTCATCTTGGTTTTCTGTTTTACCAGCTGCATCGCTTGAAAATTTCGGCGAAAAGTTCGACTTAATATGATAATTAGACCCCTACCGTTTTAGGCAACTATGTCAAAGTCCTACCTCTCGCATCGTCATGGTGAACTGGAAATAAAGTCCATTTATCGACTATAATCAACCGTCAAATATCGTCTACTGCTTCTCAAATGCCTGTGAGAAATAGTACGAGTATGGAAAGGAACCGGAACAACTCAATACTCTTTGGACAACTAACATTTCTGTACATTGCCTCGGTTCATCGCTTATTCATGTATGTACAAATATGTCACGAAAAGGTTTCCGTATATTAAGCTTGTGTCAAAGTCGGCCGTAAATTGTAAACGTCAGCCCTTCTCGCAAAAGTCCATTAGGAGTTCACAGGGATATATCGAATCATATGAATGAAAGTTATTATATTGTTAATAGATAAAACGTCGTCGATATATTTAAATGTCGAATTTAAGGCCGCAGCATGAGATTTTTTCTCAAACGTAGAAGTTTTTAAATAAATTCTACTTCATATGAATATAAAAACAGGTCAGCTAACAAAGGAGCATAATTTGTGCTCATGGGAATTCCAACAGACTGTTGGATTGATTGTTTTGGTGTTTTCCGCCACACTCAACAATTTTTCAGTTATCTGGTGGCGCCCAGTTTTTTTAATTGGTGGAAGAAAGAATCCAGATACAATGTACCTGGGAAGAGTCCACCAACCTTCCGAAAGTAAACTGGGAAACTTTCTCACTTACCTGTGCGAGCGGGATTCGAACCCGCTCCGACCAGAGGTGAGAAGCCGTGTTATTTTGAGCACGATGCTCTAACCACTCGGCCACGGAGGCCCTGACTTGATCACCAAAGACCACGAAGATATTTTCAATGAGGAACTCTAGCATATTTTTCCTTTCAACTTCAGAGTACTTGTGCGTGAAATCAGAGTGGTGTTTAACAAAATAATTTTTTGGATGACTGATCACTTGATCATTAGATATGAATATTCCGTTTTCCATTTTTGTTGAAGAAGCTATGATGTCAAAAAGTCTAGTCTTTAATCTATCGTGAGGAATGGTCGTGTAAAGTGTTGAAAAGCCATATGTTTTGATGTTGTTGATTTGAGAAAAGTTTTGCGATTTCAAGTTAACTAAAAGTTCTTTAGAACTGTTTAGAATCCATATTTGATTTACACCACTTCTGGCGTATGTAGTCACACAGTACGTTTAAAGTTCCTCCGTGTAATTCTAGCTAGTTTCTAGAAACATTGCACATTTTCCCTACTTTGTAACGGTGTATTATTTGACTTCTTTGTACACAAGTTTAAATGATACGTTATTCAGGTTGTCTGAAATGTTTCTATGATTAGTGCATTGACGCCCCTTAATTAAAATAGGCCTCATATTCATTATCAATTGAACTTAAGGTCCACCGTCTTATAATACACAGTGCCATTCTACCTGATCAGAGAAGTATACAAACCTGCAAATCTTTGGTAAATATAACTCAGAAGCTCTTCTTTACGGTCGGCAATGTATCTTTCCATTCTAGGCAATAAACTTTGTGTTAGGTTTTTGAGATCTTCTATTGAAGCATTTATATTTCGGTGTGCCTCTGCATCTTGAATCATTATTCTGTTCATTGTTTCGTTTTGGCGCATCTGATTCCGATCCATGCTCTGCATGCTTTTCCTCAAATCGCCATTGCCTGGAAACAAAGAGAAAGTTGATATCAAGAGGATACCTTGTATCCATATCATAGGGTTTTTCACAATGCAACCCGACCATAAATGCACTAACTGACTAAGTTAAAAAAAACCTGTAATTTCTCAAAAAATTTAAGAAAATCAAAATCCTTGCCACATGCGCTTTTTTCATACCCATACACTATGTTCAACAAGAAGGGCCTGACTTGTAAATTATAGGAATTAGGCGGACAAATTATGTAACCTCCATATAACATTAATTTTCAAATGAAGGGACAAAACACCTGCAAGAGAGGTCGAGATCAATCAAAATTATAACATGATCTAGAGTAACCCATATCAGTTTGATACATTGTATGTGGCAGAGAAATGAAAATCTTCAGGAGTAAATGATCATGATTGTTGAAGTCACCTGGTCAACGATCAAGGGTTAAACCGGACATATGAATATACTGTCCGCACTAAATCTTGAGAACCCTTTGCTTGACAGGCATCAAATTTGGTACACTGGTACATCTTAAAGAGTAGATGACCTCTAATGATTTTGAGGTCACCCGGTCAAAGGTTAAGATGGACATAGTAATATATTGTCTACTATATTTTAAGAATGATTTGCTTGAGTGACACCAAACTTGGTACACTGGTACAGCATAAGGAGTGGATGACCCCTATTGATTTTAGGCCATGTAGTCAATCCACTCTAGACATAGGAAGATATTGTCTGCTCAATATTTTGAAATGGTTTGGCACTACTATCATTTAAATGATACATGTGTATAACCCTTTCTAATTTTGCACCATGGGGGCATAGGTGTTTTACAAACATTTCTTTTTAACAAAGCTCGCGGTCTTTAAGAACAACCTTATACAGTGAACTGATATAAATACATATGCTTTAAGTATTTACATTTTTATTATATGAAAACATAATCAAACTTTTCTAAACTGGTAAATCTGATATAAAATCAAGTTTTAAAAAACATCTACTGGAAACAACTATACAATAATTTTTCTAGTATGACCTTGAAGTAGACATGATATCTGTACTAAGAATAGAACGCATTGTTTCTTCTCAACCTCAAGAAAACAGTGGAAAACAGATGTTCAGGGTGTCTAATTTTTCACAAAGCAAGAATGAAAAACTACTAAATAGCTTGAAATTGCTGAAATTTCATACCGATTGTTAGGTCGTTCTTGGCACACTGATTTTGACTACGGATAACTCCGTTTGCCTGATCGGGACATAGGGCTCACGGAGGGTGTGACCGGTCGACAGGGGATGCTTACTCCTCCTATGCACCTGATCCCGCCCCTGGTGTGTCCAGGGGTCCGTGTTTGCCCAACTATCTATTTTGTATGGCTTATAGGAGTTATGAGATTGATCACTGTTCGTTATCTTCGCCTTTAATCAATAAGAATTTTGAAGTTTGCGTGCAAAAAAGACCATTTCTATTATTTGTTGAATTATAGGAACGTGTTTGATAGTTGTTATGTACAAGATTAAAATGTCAGTTTCATTATATTGCAATTTTTCTCCTTTCTTCTCTCCGTTTTCTCTTTTTAACATGAGATGTTTGTAAAACACATATGCCCCCATGGTGCAAAATTGAAAAGGGTTATACACACACACATCATTTAATTGAGAGTAGTATCATCAATTCAAAATATTGAGCAGACAATATCTTCTTATGTTAAGAGTGGATTGCCCATGTGACCTAAAAATCAATAGGGGTCATTAACTCCTGAAGATGTACCAGTGTACCAAGTTTGATGTCTGACAAGCAAAGGGTTCTCAAGATAGTGAACAGACAGTATATTCCTTTTCCAGTTTGACCCTTGACCATGTGACCTCAAAATCATTAGTAGTCATCTTCTCCTGAAGATGTACCAAGTTTGATGTCTGTCAAGCAAAGGGTTCTCAAGATATTGAGCGGACAGTATATTCTTATGTCCAGTTTGACCCTTGACCTTTGACCATGTGACCTCAAAATCATTAGTAGTCATCTTCTCCTGAAGATGTACCAGTGTAACAAGTTTGATGTCTGTCAAGCAAAGGGTTCTCAAGATATTGAGCGGACAGTATATTCCTATGTCCAGTTTGACCCTTGACCTTTGACCACGCGCATCAAAATCAATAGGTGTCATCTTCTCCTAATGATGTACCAAGTTTATTGTCTTTCAAGCAAAGGGTTCTCAAGCTATTTAGCAGACAGTATATTCCAATGTCCAGCTTGACCCTTCACCATGTGATTTGACTATGTCCAGTTCGACCCTTGACCTTTGACTATGTGACCTCAAAATCAATAGATGTCATCTTCTCCTGATGATGTACCAGTTTACCAAGTTTGATGTCTGTCAAGCAAAGGGTTCTCAAGATATTGAACAGACAGTATATTCCTATGTCCAGTTTGACCTTGTGACCTCAAATTCAATAAGGGTCATCTTCTCCTGAAGATGTACCAGTGTACCAAGTTCGATGTCTGTCAAGCAAAGGGCTCTCAAGATATTGAGCGGACAGTATATTCCTATGTCCAGTTCGACCCTTGACAATGTGACCTCAAAATCAATAGATGTCATCTTCTCCTGATGATGTACCAGTGTACCAAGTTCGATGTCTGTCAAGCAAAGGGTTCTCAAGATATTGAGCGGACAGTATATTCCTATGTCCAGAGTAGATTGACCTTTTGACCTGAAAAACAATAGGGGTCCTCTTCTTTTCATAACCAACCCACATATGAAATATCATTACGATCAAGTGAATGGTTCTCAAGATATTGAGCGGACATGTGGTCGACCGACCGACCGACCAACAGGTGCAAACCAATATGCCCCTCTTCTTTGAAGGGGGGCATAAAAAATGAAAAAAATTTAATCCTCTAAAATTGTAAAGTCGTACGTAAATGAAATCATCATGAAATCATCTGCCTTGCGTTGAATAGAACTTTAACAAATGAAATAGATTAGAATTTTCACATCATACATTTTCTACTATTCACAAAAGACAGGAAGTGCATTGTCCGAAGACTGTAAAATACTTCAACTGTATGATACCGTCTTCCAAGGAAGATGGTAATTAGAAGGCTGACGGTTTAATTGTATCGAAGCTTTACAACTGAATTATTGGTAAAGGTATTTTGTCATGATAAATTTATGCTTTAATAAACATGTAATGCATTTTTCCTGAGTAAATCGTAAAAGTTTAATTCCTTTGTTTCAGTTTTGTAGCACCCCGGAATAAGCATTATTAAAGACTATTCAATGAACTAGTTTTTCAATGTTGCACATGATATGTATACGAATTAGCTGCTTTCGCTCTATTGCCTTGGAAATTAACTGTTAGGGTACAGGTCACCAAATATCTGAAAGTTTTTTTATCAGTGAAAAAAGACTTACCTGGATTTTTATCTATGATATCAGTAGTGGAGAAAATCATAGACAATATCATCACTGCAGCTATAGCTATGCCTACAAGTATGCGGATAACAGCATTTGATTTTCTGCAGGATCCACGCTGTTTCTCCTCCTACAATTATGGCGGAAATCAGACGAGTAAGTAATCTGTACAAGCAGATTAACAATAATTTGTATTCATAATTTTATGATAACACGTGATTGATTTTCCGTTGATGTCGCTATTCATTGTAATATATTTACATTCAGTGAATCTTTAATATTTCTTTTGAAAATTGCTTACATCTGCAACAATGAATGCATGTTTGTTGCAAACTAGTTCGATCCGGTTTTTAGTACCACCTGTCTGTGCAATCATTATTAAATATGGAACGTCATCAAGGTCAAAGGGTGCATTGGTTGTTCCGTTTAACCTAACGAATGTGTCAACCATGTGATATTTTAGTACTTAAATCTAGTCTATATTTGGAAACAATATATATGAATATAAGTAATAAAATGTAATTCGTTGTGTTTTCATCGGGTGATGAAAGTAGCAATCATTGCAGTTTTTTTTTTTACCATAACCCGCGTAAGCGGATTATGAATTTTTTCTGCAATGTTAGCTACCTTCATCACTCGATGAAACAATAAAGAACGCATTTTATTGTTTAATTTAACACACCCGTTTGCTTGATGAATGTTTCCGATGTACACTGGTTAAAGCTTCTATTGTGTGTCCGTTTTATCAGGTTTGTTGGTACATGAAATATTATTGTACAATAATATGTTTTATGTCATCATTGTATCAAACAATCTATTTCAAGACTGATTCTTTTTTTTAAACTTGGTTTTTATGTTTATTTTTAACCTGTTAAATTATCACCGAGCTATTTATAAATCGTGTGTCCTTGGCCTCATTGATAGCCAATGCAATTGCAGATATATGATCACATGATTGTCACTTTTGTTTAACCCTGTATGAAGAAGGACGCTTTTATGACACAAAGAGATTGTTTGTTCTATAAGTTAACCCTCCTCCATCCCCATCTTACCGACCCAGTTTTTCTTGACCCTATAGACAGTTACATTTTGTTAAAAGATGCATTGGCGGAACTTTGTAGATGCCATCTTATTTTTTACATGTTCTTGGTTTTTACATCAAGGTGATATCACCCTGCCATTGTTTTTTACTATTGTGTGTAAATATGTTACCCGGTGATCCCCGAATTTTTTATATGTGCTTTAACATGTTTTTATACTTATACATTCTTATGTACATTGTTTCTCTTAAGTTCTAGGGAGATCCCACTGTCTGTCATAGCATTTGCTCAATAAGTCGGATTATGTTTGTCGGGGATCTCCCTATTAGTAATGTAGTTGATTTGTAGTAGTTTATAACATTCGTCATTAATAAATGACATTTTTCATCAATAATAAGTTTTGGAGTTACATGCAATATTGGGAAATCAAAAGATAAATGGAGGACATAAATGTATTTTAATTAACAGGGGTTTTTGTAGTAAGTGATATCCTGGAATCAGCTCTTTGGACGAATAAGGCATGTCCTAATTCGCTCCACTTTTAACATTGATTGGCAAGCCTAAAGACCCCAAACATGTAGTCTGCGTTGTAAATACGTTTGTAGATTAGTGTAATTGTAGTGCTAGATGTATTTAGATGTAGTTTTTGTTATTATGCTCTGTTGATATTGGCCACATTATGTAATTCTTTTCGTTTGTCCTGAAGAAGGGACTGGTCGTCCCGAAAATTTGACAATCTGGTTGTTCGTGTCGTTGGTCATTTTAGTGCTTTGTATATATATATATATATATATATATATATATATATGTCTAGTCAATCTAGCTCAAAAATGAGCAAAACCTCAAACTAATTGCAACAGAAATGAAATTTTGATTATTCATGCAAGAAAACACATGCAAACAACATATTAAAAATCGGCTTTTGTATTTCCATGGGAAAATTGGAATTTTGGGGTAAAATGATGTGTTTTTTCATGAAAATCGCTAAAAACTGGAAATTGAAGAAAATGTCCATTTTATGTAACATACAGTAAGAATAAGTTTCATATCTCAAATTTCAACCTGGAAATGTTCGATTAATTTTTTTTTACAGCAGAATATATTCTTTCCTTGACTGTAATTTTTGGGTAAAATCTTGCTTTTTTGAATATAATTGTTAAAGATTAAAATTTTAAGAAGAAAACCCACATTTTGTCATACGTTTGAGTCTACCAATAAAAAATTGAAGTTAGGATTTAATTTAAAAACTGCTCAACAAGTAAGATATATAGATTGTTGGCAATATATATGAAAAATACCATTTTAGGTAGGAAAACCTACCTTTTTCTAAAACAAAAATAGTGAAAAACTGGAAATGATAGGAAATGACTGTTTCATAGAAGAGATGACATTGATCTTATAAATTTAAGAATAAAACGTCCAAATGCACAACTAAACTTTTCTGCACCAAAATTTATTTTCCCTTGCCGAATTTTGGGCTGAAATCTTCATTTTCCAACAAAAATCGTTAAAAACTGGATTTTGGAAGAAAATACTTTTTCCTGTCCATTAGGTATATATGAGTTACCACATGAAACTTTATACATTAAAATAAACTGTTAACACAAAAAAAGTGCCCCTTCAAAAATGGTCTGTAAAAGATGACCTACATTTTTGCAGTTACTCCCCTTACATCGGAAGTTGGAGGCGCGCTTACCATTCCGGTCCTATGTTTCACATAAATACATGTAGTATTTTAAAACAAACAGTGTATAGTAAAGCTTACGTTACCAAATTCTTTATTAAGCTGAGTTTTAACAGTTTGTACTACATCTATGACGAAACAAGGTTCAGTTTCTTCCATTTTATATAAAGAAATCTTTAATACGTGCACTTCATCAAGTTCTAGAGTTTGGGAAAGAGGGGGGAGGGGTATAGCCGTATTTGATGTTTAGTTCTATCCAAATTATTGTGCAATTAATACCGAGAATTTCAGGAGTAATCTGTTTTAAAAACAATGGACACATAGAATTAAAAACAAAATGAATCAGGCACGCAGCATCGTGAAAAAAGGGGGGGGGGGTGTGAAGATAATTTCACAATATTGCCTGAAAATTGACAAGTAAATTTTAATCCAAAGTTATAAAAATCCTTGATGGTGTGTGTGGTGGTGGTGGGGGGGGGGGGGGGGCTAAGGTTGTTCTCTCAGTTCAATTTTACACTTCCACTGTGTACAGTTTAAGAGAATGCTATTTAAAAAAAAAAAAAAAGAGGAGGGAGGGCAACCAATCTGTCTAAAAATCGACCTCTGTACGTAAAAATTTATCAACTTTGCATGTAACGATAAAAGGTGTAGAGCCATTATTGCTACGTGCCTGATAATTATATAAGTGATCATTTGAGTAATTGCAGTACAGTTCAGTCCATGTTTTTACAAGTACAACGACTAGTGTCACAATTTGCCTTGCATTTACAGCGAAAAACGTTCAAAAGTTTATCTGTCGCGACTTGTAATTTAGTTTTAACGGATACAAGAATTGCTGAAAGCAGTGATAAGCCCCAATTCGAAGGATCCAAATGAAATTCTTGCAGTGCTCCTTTTCTGCAGCTGTAGTTAGTAGTTAGTGGCAATGACTGAACTTATAAAAATGATATTGACAATTGTGTTAGACAATACTTTACAGAGCAAATCTCCTATAAATGTATCTATGGTATTCCATCGTACAAAGTCGCTATGACATCGACACCAGAATATATCATTTTGCTCTATGAAATCCTCATATAGGAAGGTGAAGATAACGAACAGTGATCCATCTTGTAACTCCTATAAGTAATACAAAATAGAGAGGTGGGCAAACACGGACCCCTGGATATACGAGAAGTAGGATCAGGTGCCTATGGGCTATAAGGAGTAAGCACCCCCTGTTGACCGGTTACACCCGCCGTGAGCTCTATATCTTAATAAGGCAAACGGAGTTACCCTTATTCAATATCATTGTGCCAAAAACGGCCTAACAATCTATATGAAACAAGTCAGACAGATTTGACCCAATGATAGGTTGTATTGGCAAAATAGATTGTTATAACGACCATATAATCGCGAAATGCTGACTTTAAACGAAACAGTTGAAACCCCTTCACCATCAACTTGTTTGTCAGTAGCCTGCCTCCATTTAAAAACTAATCATATACAGAATTTTTTCGCGATTTGTCTACATTTTGACTATACAGGACCCGTTCCGATGCCGAACATTCTTGACGTTGTGTCGCATCCTGTGAATGCATGTAGAAAGGGCAAGGATTGACAAACTTCGTTTCCTAAAAAGACGTCTAGTTTTAACGATATTCTTCACTTAGGGGCAAGATCAAAAATTCAATGTCTCACAAAAAACTAAGTTCACATAGTTTTCACCAAGAACACCACCACCACCCCACCCACCCCCCCCCCCCCCCCTCCTTTAAAACTTAATATGACAAATGTTGAAACTAATCGAATAACAAGAAAAGAAACGTACGATTATAAATAACACTCTGTATACCTTTTCTACTGTTTATTCACAAATGAAAGTGTACATTAAATCTATTAAATGTTCATTAATATGTTTTAAATATTATGTGGTATTCAACAGTCGCTTGTCTTTTTCCTTTTTCCACTAAAGTGTAATCGATGTCGGATGACAGAAACTTACGGGAGTTTTTATTCCCCTCCCCCTAACTAATTGAATTTAAATTTTCATCCGACATTGATTTCGTCCCTTAGGGCAGTTATGTTTATTTCAGAGTTCGTTGCTATTTCTGTGCTTTATATATAGACATTTCAAACACAATGTGCATTTTGTATGATCCTCTAAAATTTACGATAAATAACTGTAATCCATTTCCATTCTCAATGATCGTGTGCCAGCGTGACGAGAATTCCATCGTCATCGAAAACAAGTTTAGTCTTGAATAGATGGACGGGCGGTCTAGCGCGCTGTTCGCATGCTGCTAGGAGATGTGGTTCCGCAGGTCGTGAGCCCAAGACTAATTAGAAAGAGTAACTACTCGATTTTACATCAAATCATGATACTATGCGCTAGTGTTTATTATTTATATTATCAATGTTTTATTGTCATTATTATTGCCCATGAATGACTCCCCAAACCTGAATTTGAAAAAGAAAAGCAAAAATACTTTACTTACTTAGTTTTATAAAAGTTTTTATACAAAGCGCTTGCCCAAATGATGAAGATACAAAATAACTGAAACTTTTATCCCGAATGGCTTTCCATACTTTCTTTTTTAGCAACCGTAATTCTCCCTTGTAAATTGACACTAATTCTTTAAGATTTCATTTATAATTGATTATTCATATTTTTTAAAGTAAATATTGTGTTTTATAATTAAAATTAATTCAGTAGAGGGTCAAACAAAATATTTTGAAGCTTTATTCGCGAAAGTTCCCCGGGAATGGAAGTCGGCAAAGAATATGAGATGCTGAGCAATATTGTATGTATATAGAAGGTCTTAAAATCACCTTTTTAATACAACTGTTTAGCTGTTTAATCGCGTTTTTTATTACATGCACTTTAGATCGTCGTGTATAACTTTATACCTATGACTGTCACAGTTAAGTTACTCCCCTTTACGTGTACGGTGTGCCGTAAACACCACAAAATATCGATGGTTTACTAAAACGTTTAAGTCTAAATTTGAAATATTTCCCATTGTCCGATTTTGTCCGATTTTTTGTATGTTGTTAATCACGCTTTTGTTTATTAAATTCCATCGAGTTTGTTTCTGTTGCAATTACTTTGAGGTGATTTGCTAGATTGACTAGACTATATATATATATACATACAAAACACTGACCAACGACACGAACAACCAGATTGTTCTGGTATATATATATATATATATATATATATATATATATATATATATATATATATAAAGCACAGAAAAGTTCACTTTATTTGGATACCCACTTCCGCCCCTACCCGGGGTTGAACTCACAACCTGCGGAACCAAATCTCCTAGCAGCGTGTAACCAACGCGCTAGACCGCTCGACCATCTAGGCAAGTCTTTAAAAAACTTGCTTTCGATGACGATGAAATTCTCGCCACGCTGTCGCACGCTACACGGTCATTGAGAATGGAAATGGAATATAGTTATTTAACGTACATTTTAAGAGGGTCATACATGATACACATTGCATTCGAAGTATTTTATATATAAAGCACAGAAATAGGCAATGAACTCTAAAATGAACATAACTGCCCTAAGGCGACACCAATATAATTTCTTGTTCGTCGGATCCGAGCGCTCGTATTTAAATAGAACGTAAGACATAATATTAATTTAAATTTCCCGCTTCCGGAATTTTTTGGTTCATTTTCCGCTCCATTTTTTATTTTAGTTTTTAACGAAGTCATGACTGCGCTTGGAAATAATGATATTTCAACTGTGACAGCAAAACCTGAACAACATCGAATATTTTTAAAACATGCGGAGACACTCCGAGGCACACTCGAGCCGAGGACAACTATGCCGGTATTAGTTGTAATAATAACCAAAAATAACGGGGGTGTAGATCTTACAAACACAACCATGAACTTTAGTGGTGGATAGTTGGAAAGACAGTTTTTAACAAAAACAAATTAGTCTTTTACCCAATCTCGGATCATTGCCAATTCCGAATCACTTTGTAATTATTTTCTAAAAGTACAATGTACTAATTATTGAAATGATTTTTACTCAGAAAGGTAAATCACGTTTGAAATGATTACTGAGGTAATTTTTATTCAACCCAGGTTTATTACTTGTCACACTTCTATAATACACTTCGACATCTTGGTAATTTTCACGCGTGGGAAAAATCGCGTTGTGGGGAAAAGTCTGTAGCTAAAGTATAACCACGTTTCTTGCACAAACATTAATGCATTTAATTAATAAATCTTTTAGTAATAGCATCAATAACTATTTCTTTATCTGCTGAACCAATTTCGGATCAGTCGTGTCTCGCGCGAAATATTGAACTAAGTTTTCAACTTTGAGCAATATTTCAGTTCATATTAAAGGCACTCTTGGATTTATAGAAGTAGTGTCAGATATAAACGCACACATTTTTTTTTTATAAACTCAACAAACTTTTCTTTAAATTAAAAAATTGAGACTGTTAATATACTATGCATTGCGTCTAGATTTACTTCTTGAATTTAATATTTAAAATGCATACTGTAGTTTAGTCAACTTTAGCATATTTAATTTTAAAACTTTTTTCATTCCAAGTTTCCCACCCTTGCCAAAACCGCAAGAAAATGGCGAGAAATTGTTTTTCTGTGTAAATATAATGTTATATTATGAACAGCCTCAGAGAAAGATAATTATAAATGCTAATGAAGAGAGTTTTGAATGCCACCTTTTGGCTACGTCTAAATGTGAAGCTATGAATATTGTTCAAATTAAACTAGCGTCTGATTTATTTTTATTTCTACAAAAACTAGGTTTATCTTAAGCGGAATAAACATACAGACATACTGATTTAAAGTATGGGACCGATTGAATGTAGGATCGGATCAGTCAGTGCAATGTTCGAATCGGCATGCAGTCGTTTCAAACATCTCCGTGATTCGGAATTGGTGGTGTGATGCGGAACGGACCTATGAACTTGGGTATTGAAAATGTAAAGACCTGTGACATTTACAGCAATTTTAAGACAATTTAAATGCTTTTTCATTTGAGAAACTTCTGATCTTCTCACAAGAAGATTGAAACCTAAATTATCTTCCTGGTATCTCCAGCAATCGTTAAATAAAAATGTGATCCGGAACTGGGCAAACGACAGTATATTTAGTCTTGAAATGTATGTACATGTACAAATATAATTTTAAATGCATTCACTGAATTTTGTTATTCATTTCTTCATCAAGTAAAACTTATACGGTACCAATTTTGATGCACCAGATGCGCATTTCGACAAATAATGTCTCTTCAGTGATGCTCAACCGAAATGTTTGAAATCCGAAATAACAATGAAGGTTTAGAGCTATTATAGGGGAAAACAGTGTGCCAAAAAAGTGGAGTCAAATTCGTCCAAGGATAAGAGCTATGCGTGAGGGAGATAATCCTTAATTTTGAAATTAATTTTTAAATTTTATAACAGCAATTCAATATACATCCGTATTTTCAAGCTAGTAACGGAGTACTTAGCCACTGGGCTGTAGAGACCCTCGGGGACTAACAGTCCATCAGTAGAGGCCTCGACCCAGGGGTCAAATAATGAACTTTTATACACAATGCTTTGAACACGTAAACTAAGCAATATATTGTCACATTTGGGGTATAAACAAAATGTCTTACAGAAACACTGGCTGTAATTTTGCATGTACTGAATTATCAATATGTGTATTCAAAGGGGCATTTGCTTTCATTTTGTCACCAAAAATTTGATTCAATGAAAGTTGCTCCATATTATATATTTCAGGAATAACTGCACGATTTGATTAATTTAAACACTTTTTATCCTCAAAGCAGGCACATGAATTATGTACAGAATTTTTTATGATTAAATAATTAATGTCTTGCAAGGCAATTATTCTTCAATGTGTATTTCTTTACACCAAAAGCGGTTATCTAACGTAGTCTTATTAGGATTTCTCTTGTTTTCGTGTAAAATAAATGTTTTTATGCCCCCGAGATCGAAGATCGGGGGCATATTGTTTTTGTCCTGTCTGTCATTCTGTCTGAAACTTTAACCTTGCTAATAACTTTTGAACAGTAAGTGATAGAGCTTTGATATTTCACATGAGCATTCCTTGTGGGAAAACCTTTCCGTTGGTACTCAACCTTTTGACCTTGACATTTGACCTACTTTTAAATTATTATATTTTACATAGGTCATAACTTCTAAATGGTAAATATTGGAGATTTCATATTGTAATGAGCATTTCTTGTGACAAGATCTTTCTACTGGTACCAAGATATTTGTCCTTTTGACCTTGGTCATCTTCGGAATTGGCCATTATTGGGGGCATTTGTGTTTCACAAACACATCTTGTTAACTTTTTCTTGATAACTATCATTCCAATCCTTTTCATATTTAGTATGAAACATATTTGGAACAAAGGGAACATAAATTCCAAATTTCAGGATTCCTGCGCCCCTGGAGCCTTAGGGGCAGCGCAAAAACTGCCCAAAATGACAATTTTTATGTCCCCTTCAAAGAAGAGGGGCATATTGGTTTGCACCTGTCGGTCGGTCCGTAGACAACATGTTGTCCACTCAATATCTTGAGAACCATTCACTTGATGATAATGTTATTTCATATGTGGGTTGGTTATGAGTAGAAAAGGACCCCTATTGTTTTTCAGGTCAAAAGGTCAAGGGTCAATCTACTCTGGACATAGGAATATAAAGTCCGCTCAATATCTTTAGAACCCTTTGTTTGTAAAACATCAAACTTGGCACACTGGTACATCCTAGGGAGTAGATGATCCCTATTGATTTTGAGGTCATAAGGTCAAGGGTCAAACTAGGCATAGGAATATACTGACCATTCAATGTCTAGAGAACCCTTTCCTTGACAGACATCAAACTTGGTACACCAGTACATCTTCAGAAGATTACCCATATTGATTTTGAGGCCACATGGTCACGGGTCAAACTGACATATGTGTCTGTTTTATCAGGTTTGTTGGTAGTTTACTTAACAGAGAGCTACTAAAGAGGTAATACACTAGTATTGTTGTTCATATTTTAAACTGGACATCATAAAAGGTGAAGATAGCGAACAGTGATCAATCTCATAACTCCTATAAGCAATACAAAATAAAGAGTTGGACAAACACAGACCTCTGGATATACCAGAGGTGGGATCATGTGCCTAGGAGGAGTAAGTATCCCCTGTCGACCGGTCAGAACGGCCTTGAGCCCTATATCCTGATCAAGTAAACGGAGTTATCCGTAGTCAACATCAGCGTGCCAAGAATTCATCTATGAAGTTGCACGGAGCTTTTGAAAAGAAAAAACGATATTCAAGTTTGTAAGTATCAATTTTTGTTGCCATGTTCATATCATTGGATTATGGTATTTGTTGTTAAATTAATACCATCGGATTAACATATGAAACTCAAACGTTATTATCAAGACTTAATTAAGATTTAATAAATCTGTTTCAAAACATTTTTATTTTAACCAAGTCCTTTTTTAAAGGACAGCAACTCGTTTTCATCTGAAGATATGCTGTCTGATGCAAGATCTGAGAGAAAGGATAAGAAATATTATCATTAAGAGTTATGAGATTGATTAGTGTAGGTTGTATTCACCTTTTCTGTTGAAAAGCTGCCCAATTGAAAGTTTATACATGAACTTATTGGTTACAGATCAAGTTTGAAATTTCTTGACCTATGTTTGAAAGAATTATGAACCTCGAATGTAGCAAATTTTGGGGATTTAACCAAACTATATTTTGACTATCCCTGCAGCTACTTGAACATGCAAGGTGAAGATAACGAACAGTGAACTTCTCATGCATGAACTTATCATTGGGTTAAAGATCAAGTTTGAGTTTAGGCTTTCTAGACCTATTTCTGAAAGAGTTAAAAAGGACCTTGAACTTAGCATATAATACCACTTGTGATGCTTACAAAAGCAAATAAATTTACGCTTATCAAATACAATAAAAATGTTTTAGGGCAATTCGTTCTTGGACAAAACGTAATAGGGAGACAAAATATCACGCTATTAAAAAATTCTGACCAATCACTGGCCGATTCGTTTACGACATATTATGATGAAACGTAATGATAACGAACAGTGATTAAATTCATAACTCCTATCGGAACACAAAACAAAGAGTTAGGCAAACACGGACTTATGGACATACCAGAAGTGGAATCAGGTGCCTAGGAGGAGTAAGCATTCCCTGTCGATCGGTCACACACGCCTTGAGTTCTATGTTTTGATCAGGTAAATCAATAGTTAAAATCAGTGAGCCATAAAAAAGGCCTAACAATCGGTATGAAACACGTCCGACAGTATTTGAACCTATGACAGGTTGTATTGGCAAACTAGATTGTAATAACGACCATAGAATTCGCGAAATGCTGACTTTAAACGAAACTGTTGAAACTCCTGCATCAACTTGTATGTCAGTAGCCTGCCTCGATTTAAAAACTGATCGTACCCAGAACAAGCTCTCGCGTATTGAATCAATTGACTGATGTTGACTACGGATAACTCAGTTTACCTGATTAGGATATAGGGTTCACGGCGTGTGTGACCGATCGACAGGGAACGCTTACTTCTCCTAGACACCTGATCCTACCTCTGGTATATCCAGGGGTCCGTGTTTGCCCAACTCTCTTCTATTTTATAATGCTTATAGGAGTTATGAGTTTGATCACTGTTCGTTATCTTCACCTTTCATATATATATATATATATATATATATACATATATACATATATTATATATATACATGTATATATATATATATATATATATATATATATATATATATAGTACGTACAACATGTGAAACCAAGTGTATAAAAATCTAATATGAAGTTTTAGTTCTGCGGGTGTCTTAATTTGTATGTGTTTCATAAATGTGTAAATATAATTTCATGTCTGCCTCCTAAAATGTGGCATAGATTCATTTGGCATAAACCAACCTTGAATGAGTTAGAACTGTTAAGCTGCTGTATCTGAAATAAAATTAAACAATTTAAATAGATAGATATAGACACACACACAGAGCACAAACATGATTGACGACACTATTTTTGGTACGACCAGTCTCTTTTTCAGAACAAACGGAAAAGCTTTACACAAGTGAAATCTGTATAAAAACGCTAGCACTAATTCTACCAACGTACATACTCTGCAAATTACATTTTTATTGGGCTCGTGGTCCTCTGGTATAACAAGCGATACCCCGTGAACTCTCAAGGCGATCTTAGAGCACATCACTGTATATATAGTTGACATTAGTTGTTACATTCATCTAGTATTTGTAAGTTGTCCCGTTTATTTGCTAAAATATATATGTTTATAAATGGTTTTTCTTGTATGTCTATTTAATAGAAAACACTTTCAATCCTAGAAACATATTGATGCCCTTTGGGTCTGAACAATTCCTTGAGTACCACGTAACTTGTGCTGTCTTGTCATTTGCATTTAGTCTTTCCAGAATTTTGTTTTCAAGATTTGTCCAGATAAGTTCTTAAGTTATCAACAATTTGTTACTTCCGCGAGTAAACACGCTACAATGTAGCTGCTGTTTCATGATTCGTTTTATGAATGATAAGAACTATTTCATTTCATAGTCAGTGAATATTTAACTGTTTATGGATGTATTTGATTCTGAACATTTTGCGGGGAAATTCCATGTATGGAAAGCAATTAGTTTCATTACAATTTTATAGGTGCCTAGGAGGAGTAAGCATCCTCTGTCGACCGGTCACCCTGCAACTCGATCGGGTAGACGGAGTATTCCGCAGTCAAAATCAGTGTGCTGCCAAGAACGACCTAACAATCAGTATGAGACACGCCAGACATCATTTGACCCATTGATAGGTTGTAATGACAAACTAGATCGTTATAACGACCATAGAAATTGTGAAATGCTGACTTTAAACGAGACTGTTTAGAACCCAGTAACATTAACTTATTTGTCAGTAGCTTGCCTCGATTTGAAAACTGACATAACGTTGAACATGTCGCGTATTGAATCAGCTGAGAGATATAAACACCATAATATGCAGGTGACAATGGAATATTGCTACATAAATATATAATTATATAAATAAATAGTAAGCATGACTATAAAACTGAGACATCATTTTTAAAGCTGTCTGACATCTAAACTTGATATGGTATTTAGTTATTTGTATACTTACATAATCGTAATCTGGCTGTGGAATAAAAGATGGAAGACTTCTGATAGTAGGGACTACAACATAGATTAAAAAACCGTACAAAGTAAATCGTCATATGATTTGTTTTTATTTACTGAGTCATAAGATTTGACTTTTTAAAAACTAATAAAAGGCAATGCACATCTGTAAAACATCTCATGAATATGCACACAACTTTGAATGTTTATGCAATGTAACTTTCTCAGTATGAAATTATTCAACGTTATTGTATACGATTTTTGCCATTTACTGATAATTGATTAATGATATTTTCACACAGGCATAGTATTTTGTGTATCCACCTTTTATTTAAAAAGAACGATCTTTGATTCCTTGACAAGCAAACATAAGGAATGTAAAAACTTAGTGCGTTTTGAACTTACCATTATTATCATAGAGTCCAGGTCCAGGGCGCTGAAATTATATAATAGCATATTAGTATATTGTAGCTTCTGTGTAGGTCTTGAAGGGGCATCAACTGTCAACTACGACGTAAAATAAATTAAATTCTGAATCGTTATTACATTGCTGGAATGAAAGAAGGTAAAAAAAAAAAGGGGGGTTTAATTTTATAGAAATTTATGTAAAATCTGTGAAGCAGTGAAGTAGGTACTTCTATACAATGTTTCTGTCATTCTTGCTACATTTGTAGTAAACAAAAGAAATTTTAATGTCAAAATTACAACAAAATAGTGCAAGATGTATGAAATTTGACATATCTATGGTGATTTTATGTACTCTAAATGTGTTTGAGTGATTTTGGTAGCAATTGGCAAACATGACTTGGGCAGCTAATGCACCTTTCACAATAACACCACAGGCAATGATATCGCTTGGGTTCGAATCCTTTTATAGTACATTTGAACCCAATCGATATAATTGCCTGTGCATAACTTCTACGTTACGTGTAATCCATCTTTATTTCAAATATCGTATTTTCAGTTTTTAATGGTTGATTGGATGCGTGAGTGTGTTAGATATACGTTTCGTATTTAAGCGTATAATTCTAAATCTAATGGGAAAGATTTTCATTGATTGATATTGAATATTATAATACTTTATGAATGTGCAAGTAATTTATTCAACCAGGATATATGTTTGTTATTTTCACTTGTTTATACTCACATTGCCAATTGTTGGATTTCTTTCATCACCTGAACTATATAAAAAAAATAATAAGAAATTTCAAAAAAGGGAATCAGACCCTTAGATAGACAGATAGATAGAGATAGATAGATAGATAGATAGATAGATAGATAGATAAACAGATAGAGCACTAAAATATAACAACATCCAAACTGGTCACAAAAATTTGACAATTTTGTATTCTTCGTGTCTTTGGTCATTTTATGTTCTTTATATAATGCTATTTTTCATGAAAATTATACAAATTCAAAAATATATCAACACATTACATAGGAAGACAAATTAGAAAAGTAAATCAAATATCTTATATCGGTATCCATTTCTTAAGTAAAATCTAGTGTGATTTTTGCACTAGTATGAGTAAAATAAATTCAGAGGATATTCAGGACAAAGTTTTAAATATATAAAATACCTCGTAGATGCTGTATTCACCACCGGACCATACGAACTCGAACCCTGGTGTGAAAACCGATATCAATGTTAAAACAAGAAACAAAAGATATGTAGATCCAACGTTATACTTTACAGACGCAATTTAAGAAAGTCATCTTTATTAGCATCATGATTTCTTTTTCTCCTGTATTATACATGCACTGTGTGACTCTCTCTCTTGATGTTTATTAGTTACTCGTATACAGTTAAAGTATATCATTGAGGGAGTCGGCAGGATCCCAGTTCCTCTTCAGCAAACATTTCCCTCGGCTTCCCCTCGGGAAATACATGTAGGTTTGTTCTCGGTGAAGCGGCACCTTGCTGATGCTCTCAATGATACAATTTCTCTGTTTTATTATACTAATAGCAACATTAAAACCAGAAAACTTGAAATTAATACAATGTTTTCATGTCTTGATATAATGA
The DNA here is from genome assembly GCF_947568905.1 of Ostrea edulis. Classification (NCBI taxonomy): domain Eukaryota; kingdom Metazoa; phylum Mollusca; class Bivalvia; order Ostreida; family Ostreidae; genus Ostrea; species Ostrea edulis. The sequence continues at coordinate 57,220,868 of NC_079169.1, read as the reverse complement.
TTGGTTGTATATTGTTTAACGTCCCACTCGAGAATCTTTGACTCATAAGGAAACGTCACCATTGCCGGTGAAGGGCTGCAAAATTTAGGCCTAAGCTCGGCGCTTACGGTCTTTGAGCAGGGATGGATCTTTATCGTGCCACACCTGCTGTGACACGGGGACTCGGTTTTTGCGGTCTTATCCAAAGAACCGTCCCATTTAGTCGTCTCTTACGACAAGCAAGGGGTACCGAGGACCTATTCTAACCCGGATCCCCACGAGACGTTGATATAATGGAAAACACTATCTAATGTTCTACCAGGTATCTATATTTGCCCCTCACGAAAATATTAACAGCTGTGAAGGAGAAACCCCAAACGTACTATGCCACTACATTATGCCAGAAGTGGTGTAAATCAAATGTGTATTCTAAAAAATTCTAAAGTACGTTTAGTAAACTTGAAATCGCAAAGTTTTTCTCAAATCAACAACATCAAAATGTATTACTTTTCAACACTTTACACGACCATTCTTCATCATAAATTAAAGCCCAGACTTTTTTTGACATTATAGAAAGTTGTTTCTTCAACAAAAATGGAAAATGGAAATATCCATATCTGTTGATTAGTCATCCACAAAAAATACTTTGTTAAACACCACTCTGATTTCACGCACAAGTACTCTGAAGTTGAAATTAAAAATATGCTGGAGTTCCTCGTTGACAATATCTTCTTGGTCTTTAGTAATCAGGTCTTCCAACACTCTGTTGGAATTCTCTTTGGCACGAATTGTGCTCCTTTGTTAGCTGACATGTGGTGTGTTTTTTTTCTTATTCATAGGAAGCAGAATTTATTCAAAAACTTCTACACAAGAAAAAATATCTTGCTGTGGCCTTCAATGCGACATTTAGATATACCGACGACGTTTTATGTATTAACAATGCTAATTTTCATTCATATGTCGATTCGATATATCCCTGTGAACTCGAGATGAAAGACACCACAGAGTCTTCCTCTTCTGTTTCATGCTTGAATAGTTTTGTTGAAAATAGATATTTACGGCAAAGTAACAAATCAACTTTATGATAAACGGGATGATTTCATCTTCTTCATCGTCAACTTCCCATATATATGTAGCAATATTCCATCATCACTTGCATATGGTGTTAATATCTCTCAAATGATTCGATACGCAAGAGCTTGTTCTGTGTATAATCAGTTTTTCAATCGAGGCAGGCTACTGTCAAACAAGTTGATGATGCAGGGGTTTCAACAATCTTGTTTAAAGACAGCATTTTGCAAATTGTATGGCCGTTATAACAATCTAGTTTGCCAATACAACCTATCAATGGGTCAAATGCTGTCTGACTTGTTTCATACCGATTGCTAGGCCGTTCTTGGCATACTGATTTTGATTACGGGTGGTTCCGTTTATCTGATCAAGATATAGGACTCACGATGGGTGTTACCGGTCGACAGGGGATGCTTACTCCTCCTAGGCACCTGATCCCACCTCTCCTATTAACAATACAAAATAGAGAGTTGGGAAACACAGACCCCTGGACGTACCAGTTATGAGATTGATCACTCTTCGTTATCTTCACCTTTCATTTAAAAAATTTGATTTCTTCTTTCCCATCAACATTTATTTATTGATTTCATTTCTTCAGAATACATCACGAATTCGATAATGATGACTGATTGATTAGGAATACACATGGTATGTGATATTGATTATTATATTTCTACTAATTTTTCACAATATAAACGTAATTCAATATATTTTGCTGATTCCCTTAAAAGCATCGTAAAGTCACTGATTTTCCTATAAAAGGTGCATCAGTGCAATGTACTGGTACACCAATTCGGAAAGCGTAGCTACATGAAAAGTTCTGACATATTCCAAATGGAACCATGAATATTCATTACAAAATCATCATGGGTTAACTGGTCCCCATATAAGAACCAGTTTACGTTCAAACGACTACCATAATTGTAAATGGATCAAGGTTTAAAACATTGTATTCATTTCAAGTTTTATTCTGGTTATAATGTTTGTATCGATAAAATAAAATGGTTAAAATACATCTTTGAGGAAGTCAACACGATTTCAGTTCCCCTAGAGCAAGCCTATTTCCCTCGGATTACCTTCAACTGTATACTGATTGGTAATACATAGCAAATTCGATGATAATGACTGATTGATTGGAAATATTTACTGGATCCGATAACGACGACTAATTGATGGAGAATACCTACCGGATTCGATGATGATGACTGATTGATTGACGGGACCCGTGGCGTATTACTCTGAAATATTACAACAAATTAAAACAATTGTTTCAACCTCTAGAAAATTAACAAATGGTGAAATCCAAGCAAAAGGAAGGGATTTAAATAAAGTAACCCAGAATAATGTTTAAAAACAAAACCTCTTTGAAATATAACTTGCATAATGAAATTGGAATTTTGGATAATTTTCTAACAATTGAAAAATGGGAAGTTGATTTATGCTGCATAAAAAAACCATATGATTTATTTTATTCTTCAAATGTATTTTTTATTTTACAACTCATTAATTGTAAATGTAATATTTCAACGCCAAAACACCTCGACATGATTTACAAATTGAATTTCTCCACCAAATTATCTTTCTTAAAAAATCAAAATGGATCAAAACTTACAACCAAAATCTGAAGCACCTGGCTGAAAAAAATCTAAAACATGTCAAAACTAAGAGGAAATATTCAAACATGCATAAGTGATAACTTGACTCAGGAAATGAAAAGGATTATCATTACTACGGTTGTGCAGTTGCCTCATGCTTTTTTATTCGCCACAAAAAAAAATATACCTTTCTTAAATTATGGAAATAGCTTTACGCATTAGGCGTAACTCTGTAAGTCGATTTTCGTATTTTTTCCCAAAAACTTGATATAACACGATCTAGCTTTTCTATATATCTAACCATAATGCATGTACACTGTTTCAATATTTAAAAGGAGAATTTTCTACTTGGTATGCATGTACATATGACATATATATGTACAAGTGTGTTACTAGAGTCTGCACTTTAATGGTTTCTCATTCTAGTAGAATTCATCAGACAATAGTGCTTTTGATGGAAAACAAACATTAAGAAAATGTAAAGAAATGAAAATAAAGAATAGTAATGTTAATAAAAATAAAGCTAAAATTGAAGAATTTTCCGCGATGACAGGAATTATGTTCCTTGCCCTTATACCGTGTAACAATCTACTACAGGTCTACATCTACTAATTGTAAGAAATATCCTGTTGCATGATCATGAAAGGTTATTAAACTCTATTTTTACTAAAATAGTCTAATAAAAATTGTTAGAATTTCTTGCATCCTAAATGATGACACCATGCCTTTGGTCGTCTGGTAGTTACTCGGGTATGCGTTTGATGCATCAAAGAGCAAAGTTGTTTCTGCTGTGAACGCTTGTTAAATTCATTAATGCGGAAGACCATGAGAGCAGACCAAACCCCTACCTATATCAAATAAACCCAAGTTTATCTTCCCGCTCCAATTCCGATTATTTTGTTGTCCACGGTTCGGATGAACCACCAATGAGTATGATGCTATATGTTGGCACAAAGGACCGACCGAAGGCCGCCTGATCCGACATAGAAATATTACCACACGATTAGTGAGGGTTTTTAAAAAACAAAAACAAAAAAGGAATTTGGGTTTTTTGGATTTCTATACATTCTATACACACTACGGAAGAAAATAGTTATATTCTAGTATCAAGCTAAATGTGTCGGCAAGATACGAATGCCCCCACCTGCAGTAAAGCCAAATGTAGGAAATTCATCGAGGTATAGCATTTCTAATATGGTATTCAGATTGTATGTTACACGCATTTAGTACAATGAAAAACTCAACAACAATCTTTTATATGTTTTAACAGACTTAAAATAAATCCATCAATTTTTCTACGTTTAAGGGGCACAATTCTATCAATATCAAGGAATAGGACCAAAACTCAAACTTGATCTGTAACTCATCAAGATACATCTACATGCAAAAACAAATCAGTTCAATATCTCAAGGCGGTTAGAACAAAGTCCGGAAAACTGGTCCTAACATTAATTTTTCTAAATTAAAGGAACACAACTCCATCAAAAATCAACGTACCGGAACAAAATTCAAACTCGATCTGTAACTCATCAATATACATCTGCATTCAAAAAATCAGTCAATATCTCAAAGCCTTTTGAAAAATTGTCCGGAAAGCTGGTGGTTACAGTCATTTTTCTACATTAAAGGGGCACAACTCCATCAATAATCAACGAACCGGAACAAAACTCAAAATCGATCAATAACTCATCAATATACACCTGCATACAAAAAAAACCAATTCAACACCTCAAGGCATTTAGAAAAAAAAAAGTCCGGAAAACTGGATATTGCAGAAGGACGGACAAGGGTAAAACTATATGGGGCATAAAAACTTTGTGGCGGGGGCATATAAACAGTTTGCTACATACGTCGAGATCGCTCAATGGGTAGTCTGGAGGCAGGTACGGAGGGTAGTCTTCTGTACCTATTAAATGAAACGACACCAGTGTTATCATCATGTACTAATATTAAACATTTAGGGATGTCGAAGGTATGTGGAGAACGGTGTATTTTAAAGAATAAATGTTTAGTTTGTTTGAATTTTAGGATATGAAAACAAAGAAAGTATGGAGAATATCGCGCAGTCACGGAAATTAACCTTGCTTCCTTTTTTTTTTACTCCCCATAAAGCAAATAAAGTATGCATCTGTTCGTTACATGTTTATTCATCTTGTGTTAGGTTGAAAGGTCATTTGTTTGTCGCAGTTTATATTGAAAATAAAACACAAAGTTTAAAAGTTTATTACTGAAGGGAAAAAACTTTGGTAAATGTAGACACAAAACATTCACTAATGTTTTTTATCCAGTTGCATTAAACATTATTTTGCTGTTTCATTGTTTTGATTTCTCGATGAAGACATCATGAGGAACAATTGACCTTTGAACTTGAGATTCCTAAAACAAAATTAGCCCAATATATAGATGAAGTAATACGTGTATAATTTGTTTATATCGTGGATGATATAAATCGGCTTCATCGATTATGCAAATTACCCTTTAATACCGCATAATACAAACAAACTAGAGGTACACCACCAAGAAGAGAACAATTTTCAAGGAATTTCATTTTATCTATGTCAACGTCTTGAAAGTCCGAAGTCATGTATTCAAATGAATTATTCTATAATATTTATTCATTTTTACATGATTTGTATAAATTGCCGTGTTCAATATGTCTTAGTTTACAATACGTAAAACTAATTGGGAAAAAATCATACCATGTGCATTGCTCGGGTATCCGTTTTGATTACGATGCGCTCTTCTCACCGGGTTGTTTCTTGGTCCCTTTAAAAAAATGAAAATACCTAGAAATTCAAAGGATTCAAAATTTTGTTCTTGTTATTGGATATTTGAAATTGAATATTGCATAAATTGGTCCATGTTAAAACAAATTTAAACTGTTTCAGAAACTTAATCAGTGCGTTTGCATTTCGTGCTGTATGTGAAAGGGAAGTTTTTACTGCAGAGTACAAGACGAAATGAAGAATTGTTGTTTTAGCAGTGCAAAATGACAATAGAATATAAATTATTTAAAAGAGACAAAACGTGCGTTTACTTAATGTAATATTGAATGTTATAATTCGGTAGCGGATTACACTAGGTAGACACAAGTAAGCTAATGACTCTGTCACACGAGATTTATCTTTAACCATGGACTAGTACGATTTGAAAAGCTGGTAACAAAATCTTCTTTGAATGAAGTAATGATCACATCCATGTCAGGCTTTCTACGGGTTCTGTCAATATCCTTATAGAGATTAGGAATGCTAAACTTTCCCCTACGAAGCTTGAGGTGCCCAAACATGGCATTTTTTTTTCAAGTTCGTGTGGGTTTGCATAACATCCCGTGTGATGTCACACGATCCAGCGCGGATTCAAATCTGCAACTGTACGTAGGCTATATGTGACCGAGGCACAACAAATGGAGAATTTACGAGAAATATTCGAAAAAATAAAAAATTAATACATAATTTAATAAAATTCTAACCATATTTCGTTAGCGACGATACTCACAATAGTGTTTAAGAAGGAAATTATTTATCTAAAGCAAATATACAATTATATTTACATTTTACCAGACAAGTTGGTGCACTTGCTGGAGATGGTTCAATGCAATGGGAATTTCCACAGAGAAGTGATTATTTAGGTAATTTGAATTGTTGAATTGCAGCTAGGTATTTAAAGATCTTATTGTGCTTACCATACTGATGAGTCATTGCTTAACACTGGGTGGAACATGGAATTTAAAAACGACAACAAACTTTTGCGATTTTTAGGGGATTTTCCATTATTTTCAATACTGACAACGTGAATCCATTTGATCGCGATCCCGTTACTGGAAAATCCAACGCAATATTACGGGTATCTCGAGTAAACCGCGTTGTCATGGCGGGATGACTATCCGTTACCTATCCTCCATTGTGGTAGCAACTGCTGGAAAATTGAATCGATTTTGTAGTATAAACAAATGCAAGTTATCCTCAGCAATTTTATTTCAGAATTTTTTTCTGCTTTCATGCTTATTCATTTCTCTTATGATTTTATTCATTTTGTTTGCGTATATTCATATTTCAATTTGTCATTGATGATTGATTGATTGTATCTTGTTTCAAAGTCCCTCTCGAGAATTTTTCACTCATGGTCAACAAGACCGGTGAAGGGCTTCAAATTTAGGCCTATGCTCGGCGCTTACGGCCAATGAGCAGTGAGAGTTCTTTAGCGTGCCACACCTACTGTGACAAGGGACATCCGGTTTTAAGGTCATCTCCGAGAACCCGTGACATTTACACCTGATATTGAGCGTTTGGTGATGGAACTGTCACTACCTGTTTTATCGACTTAGGTCTGTCGCGGCCGCGCTTCGAATCCCGACTTTTCCAAGCGGTTCGAACATTCTACCTCTAGACCACCCGCGACGGTTATCAATGAAAACGTGAAGGTAACGAACAGTGATGAATGAAATGTGAAAATAACTAACAGTGATGAATGAAATGTGAAGATAACGAACAGCGATGAATGAAATGTGAAGGTAACGAACAGTAATGAATGAAATGTGAAAATAACGAACAGTGGTGAATGAAATGTGAAGATAACAAACAGCGATGAATGAAATGTGAAAATAACGAACAGCGATGAATGAAATGTATAGATAACGAACAGCGATGAATGAAATGTGAAGATAACGAACAGCGATGAATGAAATGTGAAAATAACGAATAGCGATCAGTGAAATATGAAGATAACAAACAGCGATGAGTGGAATGTGAAGATAACGAACAGCGATGAATGAAATGTGAAGATAATGAACAGCGATGAATGAAATGTGAAGATAACGAATAGCGATCAGTGAAATGTGAAGATAACAAACAGCGATGAGTGGAATGTGAAGATAACGAACAGCGATGAGTGAAATGTGAAGATAACGAATTACAATCAGTGAAGTGTGAAGACAACGAACAGCGAAGAGTGAAATATGATGATAACGAACAGCGATTAATGACATGTGAAGATAACTAACAGTGGTGAATGAAATGTAAAGATAATGAACAGCGATGAGTGAAATGTGAAGATAACGAACAGCGATGAGTGAAATGTGAAGATACCGAATTACAATCAGTGAAATGTGAAGATAACGAACAGATATTAATGACATGTAAAGATAACTAACAGTGGTGAATGAAATGTAAAGATAACGAACAACGATGAGTGAAATGTGAAGAACAGCGATGGATGGAATGTGAAGAAAACTAACAACGATGAATGAAAGGTGAAGATAACGAACAGCGATGGATGAAATGTGAAGATAACGAACAGCGATGGATGAAATGTGAAGATAACGAACAGCGATGGATGAAATGTGAAGATAACGAACAGTAGTGAATGAATTGTGAAGATAAAGAACAGCCATTAATGAAATGTGAAAATAAGTAACAGTGGTGAATGAAATGTGAAGATAACGAACAGTAGTGAATGAATTGTGAAGATAAAGAACAGCCATTAATGAAATGTGAAAATAAGTAACAGTGGTGAATGAAATGTGAAGATAACGAACAGTAGTGAATGAATTGTGAAGATAAAGAACAGCCATTAATGAAATGTGAAAATAAGTAACAGTGGTGAATGAAATGTGAAGATAACGAACAGAGATGGATGAAATGTGAAGATAAAGAACAGCGATGGATCTCATAAATTCTATAAAAATACAAACCAATAGTTTATTTAATCGTCATGATTATTTTACAATTGTAGGGAGTATATTAAATTCTGGAAGGGGCAAAAGTTAATGAGAAGGGATTTACAATTAATAAAACCATACCTCTTAAACAATGTAACAAGATAAATAAAGCAACAGATATCATTTTAATAAGATACACAAACCAATGAAATGTGCATATTTCACCGAATATAATGATAAGCAAAACCAGCATGAATTAGAATTATCAAATAATACTACTAGACTCAGCGTCTATCAAAATATATGCAATTGTCATGTTTATAATCTTAACACTTGGTAGAATGAAGTATGCGTATAAAAGAAGACACAGGCCCATCAATTCTTATAAATTAAATGTATTTGTCATAAAAATGTTTGCTTTCTAGGAAATGAAACGAATGCAACATAAATCGGTCTGAGCATGAGAGAAAAGGAGGCATCTTGGATACGTTTCGGGTAGAGTTTGCAGAGACGCCATACTGCTTCGAAGATATGATAAATGCAAGACCTCGTAAACCCATGTAATTCCAATCTCCGGAGCTAGGGTAGATAAGTCACATTACGTAACTACAGAATCATAATACACTTATAAAATAGTGAAATGAATAAAGGTAAGGATCGACTTCTCCTTAGCCACGGGCTATTACGATTGGTTGATTATTTGTCTTACGTCCTGTAGATAATTTTTCACTCATATTGAGTCCTCACCAGCTGTAGGTGAAGTACCACACATTCAGACTTATGCTTAGCACTCAGGGCCGTAGCAGTGAGGGTTCTTTATCCTGCCAATGCCTGTCGTGACACGGTACCTCTGTTTTTAAGGTCATATTCGAAAGACCCGTAATTATAACTTCTAACTGCCGAACGTTGGTGAAGGAGTAATCACTACCTTGGTTTAACTTTACGTTTGACGTGGCCATAACCCGAGCTGGTCTCAAACTAATTTCGGTTGAGATTTGGCTCGGCTGAATATTTGAACTGATGCCTTCACCGAATCTCGGAGCAGACCTTCCTGATTCATGTCTGGAAATTTACTTTCAGCTTCGACCGGTTCTAACAATTAATGTACACTTAGGTGACACTGCTGTTCGCTTCAAATTAGTTAGTTGACTATTAAACCAAATCTGTATCGCTATCAATGCTGTATTACTTACCGTCTAAGAATGTAAATTCCATAAAATAAACCATCACTAATTTTTCCGTTCAAATGAAAACTTCCATGGCGCAATATTTTATCCCCCAAAATTGAAGAGTTCCTATAGTTTATTTTTTAAATTAGCGATATGTAAGTAGGTATGTAAAAATACAATGAATCGGTAACAAGATAAAGCAGACTATTGGACAATTGGAACTCTTCAATTCCAGGAGATAAAATATTGTGCCATGGAAGTCTTCATTTGAAAGGAAAATTTGGTGCCTATTTTCATACCTAGAAGGTAAGCAATACAAAATTAATAGTGATAGAGATTTAGTAAAACAGTCAAATCACTTAGTTGAAGCGAACAGCAGTGTCACCTAAGTGCACATTAATTGCTAAAACTGGCCGAATCTGATAGTAAATTTCCAGACATGAATTATGAAGGACTACTCCGAGATTTGGTGAAGGTTCAGCCGAGCCAAATCTCGACCGAGATTAGTCTCGAAGTTACGACTTCTTAGTTACGAAGCGAACGCTCTACCATTGAGATACCGTAACCAGTCTGAAGTCTTCTTTTAGAGGTGTAGTAATCATTTTACGGGGTCTGCCAATACCATTATAGAGATTAGGAATTCTCAACTTTCACCCACGAAGCTTGAGGTGTTCAAACATAGCGTTTTTTTTCAAAAAATTCATGGGGATCTGCAAAGCATCCCGTGTGAAGTCACACGATCCGGGGCAGATTTAAATCGCAGAGGTCCTGCAGCCGTACGTAGATTTCGTGTGAGAACTATCGGAAACAAAAGGCCCACAGACCTTATTGGTCACCTGAGTATTAGTTACATAAGAACCACTAGTCCTAAGGCCTATGAAATCTAGAAGAAACAATCCTGTTTTTAATACTAATATTCAGCAAAAGTACATGTATAAGTTTTACGAAACACATTTTTTTTTCTAAATGCCCTTGAAAGTTCCTATACTGATGGAAGGCTTTACATAATATATATATATATATATATATATATATATATATATATATATATATAACATTAACACAATATGACTAATGTGGACCCATCCTAAAGTCATCATACTGGGGTTGCGAAGATCACAAGTTTGGTACATCCTTTTTTGCTTTTCCTACATATGCATTTAGTTTTTTATCATATCAGCAAACCTCAAGTAGTATTTCAAATGATAAAGAAAATATAATCACTGTAATTATTTTGGCCCAACCCTGGAACCAAACCTTTACCCTCTAGGATCATGAAAACAATTTTGGTAAAGGACTACATGTACCTACTCCTTCGAAATATCTACATGTATTTAGTTTCAATTTAGTGCATGTATCAATAGCATTAAAAATATATAATCTAAATGTTTTACGCATATACACTGTATATACAAAGTTTGGTCCCATCCTTGAATCAGAACTTCTACCCGAGAATCATGAAATTTATAATTTAGAGGCCTTCCTGTTCTACTTCACTATGCATTTAGTTGGGTGGCGTTTTTGTTGTTTGTTTTTTTTGGGGGGGGGGGGGTTTACAAATGTGCGGCTGTTGAGAAAACATTTCATGAAAATGAGTCAATTTTGGCAGTCTTTGTCCCACTCCTCAGGCCCCAGGGGTGCAGGAAACCTGAAATTTTCAATTTATGTCCCCCTTATCCCAATGATGCTTGATACCAAATTTGAAAAGAATTGGAATAGTAGTTATCAAGAATTTAAAAATATTCTATTCTTCATACATTTAATATCTGACCATTTTAGCCCCACAGTGATACCAAAACCTCAACCCCTGGGATGGACCATCAAATTTACAGTTTTGATAGAAGCCTTCATGTTCTACATCACTATGCATTTAATTTTTCTTACACATTTTACGGTTGTAGAGAAGATTTTTAGAAATTGGTCAGTTTGATCAGGCCCCAGTGGTGCAGGAATCCTGAAATTTACATTTTTTGTCCCCCTTGTCGCAATGATGCTTCATATTAAATTTGAAAAAAATTGGAATGGCAGTAATCAAGAAGTTAAAAATGTTCAATTGTTAACGCACGACGGATGACAACCAATTGCAATAGGTCACCTGGATATACTCAAATGACCTAGAAACGAAATTTAAATAACATTCTTACCATATCACTTCAGCGGAGATACTCGCAGTCCGCTTAGAGATTGAATAATGAAGCGAACATATGATTGGATTGCTTTTTAACAGTTAACAAAGGGGATTTCCATACAGTAATGATTCTTTGAGTAATTTCGTATCTCATGGTATTTAACAAATATTGTCAAAATAAATATAGTCCAATTCTTAAGAAAACACAAATACATAGATTTTAAATAATTACGATAAATCGATTGGATATTTAGGGGAAATTATTTTGTATTACTATATATAAATTAAATGTTACAACAAATCAATTGAATGAATATATATATATTGTCAACGCCCGAACTCAAAATAGAAGTTAGTGGGTAAACACAAAAAATAAATATGCTAGTACTTGATAGCGAGAATTTCAAATTGCTGACGAAAATTCCGAATAATGTTGAGAAAATCTAATGAGTTAGTTTTTATTCGACCAATATGGAGATCCTGCATAGGGAATTTCTTTCCATCCAGGAAATGAAATATGCCTTTCAAGGTGAATTACGTAGCGAAGACCCTGGAATTCGGTCATTTCAATGTAAAAATAAACGATTGTCGTGGGAATTAGATGAAGTGCCTACAATAGAAGGTTGACACAAGTGAAATCAGAGATACGAATCTTGAACCAGATAATAAAAACTGCATGATGAGAAATACGATACCAGGATACAAATTTTAAAAGAAATGAAATAAAAAAGAATTGAAAGATTCAGAATATCCCCACAGACAGATAGAAATCTAAATCCAGCGTGAAAAAGAAAAGGCTAAACAAAAATACCTATACTCAAATGTAGTTTCTGGAAAAAGTCAAGATGACATGAAACGTGTGACATCCAAACCTCTTGTCATGAAAGAATCAATTCTTCCATCTATGCGAATGATACCTGGGAGGAAAATGTACACTCTGAAATACTGCTAATGGGTCACTAATATTTCTTCTTACTCACCATTTAGAGCGAACATTTCCAACATCCATGAATAGGGCTGATATCGCCTACATTGACTACAGGAATTCAGGTTTTAAGAAGTTGAAATATTTTGAGTCAGACTTTGTCATCCTTGCGATTCAGTTGGTTCTCAATGTCAAACATTCTACGAACGAATGGCTTCTCTCCTTGGATCACATGACATGCCGAGTTCAGTTGACCATGAGTGACTCAAGCAAGCGTTTGCTGGCACGCGTAGTGAATTGGTCCCGTGGGGGTCCGGGTTCGAATAAGTCCTCAGTACTCTTTGTTTGTCGTAAGAGGCGACTAAATGGGGCGGTCCTTCGGATGAAACCGCAAAAACCGAGACCTCGTGTCACAGCAGGTGTTGCATGATAAAGATCCCTCCTTGCTCAAAGGCCGTAAGAGCCGAGAATAGGCCTAAATTTTTGGAGCCCTTCACTGGCAATAGTGACATCTCCATATGAGTGAAAAATTCTCGGGCAGAACGTTAAACAATACCCAATCAATCAATCGTAGTGAATTGTTGCAAAAGTCATGAAAATTTACACAATATATCGGTCGGAAGAGACGTTAAAGGGACATGGACACAATTTGAGCTAAAAAAAAAAATTTCTAATTTTATTTTTCCATTTTTATTGTTTATAATGTTTAACTAAAGTATTTCTAATGGTCAAACAAAATTTGAATATCAGTTTTTTAGTTACACGTGAGATACAATATTCCATTATCACCTGCATATGGTGTTTATATCTCTCAACTGATTCGATACGCTAGAGCTTGTTCTGCGTATGGTTAATTTTCAAATCGAGGCAGGCTACTGACAAACAAGTTGATGGTACAGGGGTTTCAAAAATCTCGTTTGATATAAGCATTTCGCAAAGTCTATGGTCGTTATAACGATCTAGTTTACCAATACAACCTATCATTGGGTGAAATGCTGTCTTAAGTGTTTCATACCGATTGTTAGACCGTTCTTAGCTCACTGATTTTGACTACGAATAACTCCGTTTACCTGATCAAGATATAGGGCTCACGGCGGGTGTGACTGGTCGACAGGGGATGCTCACTCCTCCTAGGCACCAGATCCCACCTCTGGTGTGCCCAGGGATCCGTGTTTGTCCAACTCTCTATTTTGTATTGCTTATAGGAGTTATGAGATTGATCATCGTTTGTTATATTCACCTTTCATACAGCACTCACAGTTCTCTGTTATGTAAACATGGAGATTGCTTTATTGAAATGTGCTAAACACTGAAAAAAATTCAATTATGTTCAGACTCAATTTGTAAAATGAGAATATGCTTTAAACGAACCTTTACTAGTACATGTATATCTAACCTATATAAACAAAAACATGGCACGATCGTTGTTTACATAACAAAGAATTTTCAGCTCTGTATCTTCCATGTACCTTGACAACTGACTTTAAATTTTTGCTGTTCACTAGAAATATATTCTAAACATTAAAAATGGAAAAACAAAATTGCCAGCTCAAATCGCGTCCACATCCCTTTGAGGCATTAGTATACATGTATCTATAATTATGTATACAAAGTTCTGATAGGGGGACTGGCACTTAGTCCAACTAAAGCTAAATCCAAGGTGTCCCAAACATACTAGTGTACGTATGAGAGTATACCTTTAGAAGCATTTGCTATACGAATCTTCAATGAAAAAATCAATATGAAAGATGAGAGGGAAACCAAATCAAATCTTTATGCACCTTCTTGAATACACCTGTGTCTACAAGGTAAATTCATCGTCTTGAAGTATGTGCTTAGAAATGGTATCTTTTGGTATCAAAGTAGCGAGATAATTATCGGTGAAAAATACTTTACTTTGTCTTGATATTTTCAGAAATTTGCCATTAACGGGTATAGAGAAGAACATAGCTTTCAGACATAAACTCCACAGAGTATCGAGACATAATGGGGTAAAATGTACTGGCGCCGCGATGTTACGGTCGTTAAATCAGCATTAACTGTCTTAATTCTGAAGACAGCGACTACTAGTACTTACACATGTATTCTAGATGTCTTTGTAATGCAGCTATTGATATCTTGATCGTCTCTTTTTTCACATGTTCTGTTTTCTCCCATACCAGAGATTTGATCTGTATTTATTCTCCGGTGACGGAGAGTTCCATATCCAAGATTTTTTTTTCTAATGTAAGTGTATGTGTGTATGGACATTCCACGTCTCAATACAATTACAATATTGGCGTTGTATCGATAATGGATATATGTGTGGTGTTTTTCAGATGGAGGAATTATTTGCATATCTTGCATTTTAGATCCTCTTCCTTTCTGATCCGATGCCCCAACTTACTTTATGACATTATCCACATAATTACACCAATGCTGTCATATGGAAAAATTGAAGTAAAAGTTTGACAGAAATAACAATCGATGTACTGTATTTAAAACTATCAGAAAATAATTAGGTCTGCATTATATCTGTGGAACTTGCCAATGTGCATTTAGTTCTGCTTTGCAACATGCGGAAATATGTTAATATATGGTAGATATGCCTTAAATTAGGCAAAGTTATCTAATAAATGACTAGTGCATACAATTCATGAAGGTCTTGAAGTCATTTGAAGGTCCTTTAACCCCTTCTCTACCGTACCGGTCAATTTGACCGGTGGCGCGTAAAAAACAGGACAGCGCAAAAGGAGTGCCTCTAAATCTTTCAAACTACGGTCATAAGATATATGATCTATATATCATATTTTTGGAAATTTTCTCTATCTTTTAACTATGTAAAAATCAGTTAAGTAAATAAAACCATTAAATTAATAAAAGCATTTAAAACGAAAGATGGCTTCGTCTAAATGTGACGCAACGCTTTGTTGCAAGGCCATTTTCCCCCTCGATACGATTTTTTTAATCTCCCGTATGAATGCACTATTTTTTATATTTTTGAAAAGCATATATTCCCTGCTTTCAGAACATATGAAAATTCTTTCTAATGCCTGGCAAAGTTATAAGAAAATAGCTATTTTTTGCACATGTACGCTTTCTTACAATTTTATTTCTCAATGTTTAAACAGATCGGCGTTTTACCAATATTCATATATGGAAATAGGGAAAAGTAAATACAGCCTGTAAAAGTAGAGGAAATTTTCTTTTTGATGGGCCCTTATTCGTGTTGTAATTCTTGGTAGTTTTTATATTACGATAAAATGAAATTGGGACATGCTGCGCGGTTTTCTTTATAATTAGCGACAAAACGTCGGCGCTGAAAGCGATCGACGCGCATCGCACAATACAGTAATGAAAACTATTTGTATTGTTCTCTGTTGGTAATATGAATACTTTTTGATACACTAAAACAATATACATATATGTATGAAATAATCAGCCAGGTATTCTCTGCTTTAAAAACAAGTATAAAACCATTATTAGTAAATAACAGTTACACCACCTACTTGTAACTTCATAAAACACCTAATGAGAATGTTACATCGGAAGAGTGAATAAAAAAAAATACTTCAAATTCAAATATAAAAGTTATGTAATATTTGTTCGGAATAGAAATATTTTTTCTGCCAAACAAAGAAAACAAAAAGACCAGTCTGCATATTGTATATATATAATACTTTTCCCCCCGTGATCCGGATCGCGGCCGCGGGGTTTTCTGAAAGTGTGCACGGGCAACACACGTGTTTCCGTTTCAACGAAAAAAAACAACAACACAACAAACGCTTGTATTGTATTTTACATCTTGAAAACGACCTAATGTCAGATGAAGAAGTCTGAAGATACCCTGGATATCCTGTTGCAGGATGACACAAACGATCATGCATTCAGTATAAACATGTAAGTTGATGTAGCCACATAGGCCGACTAGGAAAAAAAACATTCGCGGTTATGTTATGTTATGAAAAATTCAGAATTAATGTATTAACCGCGATTTGATGCCATAATTTGTCGTTTCATGAAAGAAAATATTTATATTTTATAATATCTAAACCAAGTGTATAACACCCAATTGTTTATTAAGAGCTGAACATATCTGACATCAATTAATCTGTCCTGGCCCGGCATTAATCAGTCTGACCCCCCCACCTTTTTTTTGGTATCTCCTCACCTGACGCGCGAGTGTAAGAAGGGGGTGGATTTAGTGTACGATGAGAAAAGGGTGGGATGGTTTTAATCAGACTGGGCATTCATGACCATTGGTGCGGAGGCTATTTTCCAAGATTTTCTATGTTTATAAAAAAAAAAATCTTTCTATGAAAAGAAAACACAATCTGTTAGGAAAGCATATATTGCATTATTGTATTATCGTAATAATAGAATTTATTACCGTAATTTGAGGTTTTTAGCTCACCTGAGCTGAAAGCTCAAATGAGCTTTTCTGATCGCTTTTTGTCCGTCGTCTGTCTGTCTGTCCGTCTGTCTGTTAAACTTTTCACATTTTCGACTTCTTCTCCAGAACCACTGGGCCAATTTCAACCAAACATGGTCAAAAGCATCCTTGGGTGAAGGGCTTTCAAGTTTGTTCTAATGAAGGGCCATGTCCCTTTCAAAGGGGAGATAATCACAAAAATGCAAAAATAGGGTGGGTTCATTTAAAAATCTTCTTCTCAAGAACCACTGAGCCAGAAGAGCTGAAATTTACCTGAAAGCTTCCTGACATAATGCAGATTCAAGTTTGTTCAAATCATGGCCCCTGGTGGTAGGATGGGGCCACAAGGGGGGATCATAGTTTTACATACAAATATATAGGGACAAACTTTAAAAATCTTCTTCTCAAGAACCACTAAGCCAGAAAAGCTGAGATTTACATGAAAGCTTCCTGACATAATGCAGATTGAAGTTTGTTCAAATCATGGCTTCCGGTGGTAGGATGGGGCCACAATAGGGGATCAAAGTTTACATACAAATATATAGGAAAAATCTTCTTCTCAAGAACCACTGAGCCAGAAAAGCTGATTTTTACATGAAAACTTTCTGACATAGTGCAGATTCAAGTTTGTTCAAATCATGGCCCCCGGGGATAAAATGGGGCCTCAAGGGGGGATCAAAGTTTTACATACAAATATATAGGGAAAAACTTTAAAAATCTTCTTCTCAAGAACCGCTAAGCCAGAAAAGCTGAGATTTACATGAAAGCTTCCTGACATAATGCAGATTCAAGTTTGTTCAAAAAATCATGGGTCCCGGGGTTTGGATGGGACCACAAGGGGGATCAAAGTTTTACATACAAATATATAGTTAAAATCTTTTTCTCAATAACCACTGAGTCAGAAAAGCTGATATTTACAAGAAAACTTTCTGACATAGTGCAGATTCAAGTTTGTTCAAATCATGGCCCCCGGGGGGGGGGTAGGATGGGGCCACAAGTGGGGGGGGGTCAAAGCTTTACATACAAATATAGGAAAAAGCTTTAAAAATCTTCTTCTCAAGAACCATTGGCCAAAGAAGTTGACATTTACATGAAAGCTTTCTGACATAGTGTAGATTCAAGTTTGCAAAGGGTAGTTTGGGCCATAATAGGGACTAAGGTTTTACATGCAAATATATATGGAAAGTCTTCAGATATGGGCCAAGGTGACTCAGGTGAGCGATGTGGCCCATGGGCCTCTTGTTCTTCATATTGTAACAGAAATGAAAACAAAATGTGTGTTTGGGACAAAAGGTGTGTGTGTGTGGGGAGGTAACATCAATCAAAATCTGGTTATGACAGGCTGTTGAAAAAGCATTTAATTATATGATCCATACATGCTAGTGTGCTATGAGCTGATGGGCATGTGCCCACTTCTTGATTAGATTTTCTCTAATTTCGACTAAATCCACACCCCATCAGAGTACCATGCCAGGGGATTTAGACACTGTGTACAATGAAGAACCAAATTCAATTCTACTTTAAATCTGGGGCCATTCAATTTCCCTCAGAGGCACAATATTTTCGCTGTACCAGGTACCAGGTAAGGAAGACCCCTATTGATTTTGGAGAAAAAAGATCAAAGGTCAAGGTCACAGTGACCGAATATAGAATGAAAATTTCAGAAATATTTGGTTTCCGGATGATAACTCAGTAAGTTTAAATCCGAATCAAATGATACTTAAAGATATTGTTATGTACCAGGTAAGGAAGACCCCTATTGATTTTGGAGAAAATGGGTCAAAGGTCAAGGTCACAGTGACCGAAAATAGATTTAGAATTCCAACAAAAAACTTGGTTTCCGGAGAATAACTTGAAAATTTTTAATTTGAATTAAATGAAACTTGGTTATATTGTTGGATACCAGCAAAGCAAGGCCCCTATTGATTTTGCAGAACAAAGGTCAAGGTCACAGTGACCAAAAATAGATTGAAAACTTCAGACAAATATGGTTTCTGGACAGTAAGTTGAAAAGTTTAAAACTGAAATTAGTTTACATCCATTTCTAAACAACTTTTAAACAGTAGCTGAAACACGCATTTTCATTGGATAAGCATCCAAACAGGGTTGTTTTCTCCATCCGCTAGAGGGTGCCACTGAAAGCTACGAAAATCGCACTAAATCTGCCAAGGGTTTGTAGAGAAGCGGAGCGGATCGTAAATCCTTGGCTAGCGAGTTGTGACGTGACTTAGTCAGCGAATGTCTCAGCTCCTAGAATATCATGTGACTACTCCTAAAGATGTAGGTGGAGTTTAAGTGACAAGCTTTATGATAGAAAACATCATTTTCGGCCCCTATTTGCCATCTGGGGTCAATATGAAAATTCTAAAACCTTATTGCACGTCTACAGGATATTACTTTTCAGCTCCTAGAATATCATTTGGATAGTGTGGCATAATTCCGTATTTTATGAAATTTAGAAATCCGCTGCACTAGACATTGGCTTCTTTTACAGCGTAGAAAATACAAAGTCGGCGCCCTCCACACTACCTAAACATCTAAAGTGCGTGGATAGTATGGTTGAAAAAATAGATATATGCAACCTATGGAAATATTCTATTCTGATCTTGTCGAGGCGAAACACACTCCAAACAAATTTGATGATCCATTCAAACAATGTCTTGGTGAATATGTTATCATCCACACAGTGAATCAAAACGTGTTCCTAGTCTTCTCCTGTGAAGAATAAAGATTACGAACAGTGATCAATCTCATAACTCCTATAATGAATAAAGATTAAGAGTTGGGCAAACACAGACCCCTGGACTTACCAAATATCAAACGAGGGATTTCGGCAACACATTACTGGAGTATGAAAGAGAACAACAGCTGGTCCTGAGTTTCTTACAAATGAACGACACATTATATACGATGACAAACCAACTTGTAGATCAATTATGTAATCTCTTCAACCACATATGTTCTCGAAATATTTAAGGTTGGTCAAGAAATCTCTGTGTAGAAAGGCAACACAGATATAACAATATTCCACTATCACCTACATATGGTGTTTAAGTCTTTCAACTGATTCAATACGCGAGAGCATGTTCTTCGTATCATCAATTTTGACAAACGATGCAGGCTACAATCAAATAAGTTGATGGTAAAGGGGCTTTCAACAGTTTAGTTTAAAGTGAACATTTCGTAAACTTTTGGTCGTTATAATGCTATGCTATTGTTATTTGCTAGTACAAGCTATCACTGGATTGATTGCTGTCTAACATGTTTCATACCAATTGTTAGGCCGTTCTTTATATACTGATTTTTTAATACGAATCACTCCGTTTACCTGATTAAGATAAAGGAATCACGGCGGGTGTTACCAGTCAACTGGGGATGCCCTGAAGCACCTGATCCTATCTCTGGTATATCTTATTGGTTGGAAATAACATTAAGGAATTGTTTATCTTATAAGTATACCAAGTTTATGATAAGGCGAATCGCACATATTCCAAACATGGCTAAAATCTAGGTGTCTCAAAACAATCATTTCTTGTACGAATCTTCAGTGATTAAAAAGTAATCAATATTAAAGATAAAATGAAACCAAATATCAATATAAAGACTCCTATGTTTACAAGCTAATTTCACTATCTTGTAGTATGTGCTTAGGGGATTGTCTTTCAGCATCAACGTGGCGAAATAATTTTCGGCGAAAGAAGGTTTTATTTTTGGATTACTAAATAAGAAAATTACCACTCCATAGAGTATCGAGACATCTTAACGGTCGCAAAATGCGTTGTATCGGCGGTGCAGTGTTTGTGAAGGTTAAACCAGCATTAACTGTCTTAAATCTGAAAACAGCAACTAATTTATCTATGATATGTCATTTTAATGCAACTGTCAGCATCTTGATTGCTTGTCTCTTTTTTCACGTGTTTTGCATTATCGCATACCAGAGGTTTGATCTATATTTACCCTCTGCTGACGGAGAGTTACCCGAGTAAGTTTTTCTAAAAAAAAAAAAAAAAAAATTAAATAAAACCTTTACTTCTGACTGTAAGTGTATATGGGTCATACTACGTCTCAGTTACAATATTGGCGTCGTATCGATAATGGATATATGTGTGGTGTTTTTCAGATGGAGGAATAATTTGTATTTCTTACATTTTAGATCCTCTTCCCTTCGTATTTTCTCTTCCTATCTGATCCGTTAACCTACTTTATTTCATGACATTATCCACCTTTAAATCTTTATTTTATGCCATTATCCACCTTTAAATCTTTATTTAATGACATTATCCACCTTTAGATATTAGTTATTACACCGGTGTTATCATATTTTTAAAAATTCATAGAAGTAAAAGTTTGACAGAAATACCATTCAATGTACAAAAATGCAAAGCTAACGGAAAATAATTCGGTCTGCATCATAACTTGTGGAACTTGCCAAAGTGCATTAGTTCTGCTTTGCAAAAGGCAAAAATGTGTTCAAATATACTATCTGTGGTTTAAATTAGGACAACATTTCTATTAAGTAACTATTGCATACCATTCACGAAGGTCTAGAAGTCATTTAAAGGTATGTTAATGTAAAGCGATTGTGATCTTGATGGTGCACACTTCCGTAATTTGAGAATGGTGACATGTAAAGAGTTTGAATGGCTTTGAATATTTTTATCAGGTTTTGCTCGATTAGCGATCTTCTTTGCATAAGAAAATGATGATCTGATATAAATTGTGCATACTGTGGTCTCATTCAAACTGCACATAATGTCTGTCCATCATCCTCTTACAGTTCTGCAGTATGCTAAATCAGCTTGTGACAGTGCTTCTAAAATGAACAAGAGGCCCATTGGCCACATCGCTCACCTGAGTCATCTTGGCCCATATTTAAAGATTTTCCCTCTATATTCGCATGTAAAACTCCGATCCCTATTGTGGCCTAAACGTACCTCCGGGGGGCCATGATTTTTACAAACGTGTATCTACACTATGTCAGGAAGCTTTCATGTAAATGTAAACTTTTCTGGCCTAGTGATTCTTCAGAAGATTTTTGATAATTTTCCCTATATATTTGTATGCAAAACTTTGATCCCCTATTGTGGTCCCACCCTACTCCCTGGAGGCTACGATTGTAACAAGCTTGAATCTGTATTATGTTAGGAGGAGTTCATGCAAATTTGCACTTTCCTAGCCCTGCGGTTCTTGAGAAGATTATCCCTATGTATTTGTATGCAAAACTTTGATCCCCTATCGTGGCCCCATCTTAACCCCAGGGGCCATGATTTTTACAAACTTGAAACTGCACTATGTCAGGAAGCTTTCATTCAAATGTAAACTTCTTTGGCCCAATGGTTCTTGAGAAGAAGATTTTTTCTCTACATAAATATGTAAAACTTTGATCCCCAAAATATGGCTCCACCTTACCCACGGGGGCCATGATTTTTAACAAACTTGAATATGCACTATATCAGAAAGCTGTCATGTAGATTTGTACTTTCCTGGCCCAGTGGTTCTTGAGAAGAATTTTTTTAAAGATTTTACCTATATATTTGTATGTAAAACTTCGATCCCCTATTGTAGCCCCATCCTACCCCCAGGGCCATGATTTTCACAAACTTGAATCTGCACTATGTCAGGAAGATTTCATGTAAATTTGTACTTTCCTAGCCCCATGGTTCTCGAGAAGATTTTTAAAGATTTCCCTATATATATATATATATATATATATATATATATATATGCATGTAAAACTTTGATCCCCTATTGTGGTCCCATCCTACCCCCGGGGGCTACGATTTTCACAAACGTGAATCTGCACTATGTCAGGAATTTCAGCTCTTCTGGTCCAGTGGCTCTTGAGAAGAATATTTTTAAATGACCCCACCCTAGTTTTGCATTTTTGTGATTATCTCCCCTTTGAAGGGGCATGGCGCCTCATTTGAATAAACTTGAAAACACTTCACTCTGGGATGCTTTTTGCCAAGTTCGGTTGAAATTGGCCTAGTGGTTCTGAAGAAGACGATGAAATTGTGAAAAGTTTACAACGACGACGACGCCGCCAAACAACGAACAAATTTTGATCAGAAAAGCTTCGGCTCAAGTGAGCTAAAAGGGGGAATTGCTTAAGCCTCACTATCAATGTGAAAAGCAGAACAAAAACCTAGTTAATGTCAGTAGTTGGAAAAACGTTATTACAGAATGAAAAAAAAAAGTATTTTGAAAGCCACAAAATTCCAATTTGTACAGTTATACAACTAAGATTTCTGAAACTGGTGACATACCATCAAACTACGAGAACAGTTCGATATATAATGGTAAAATAATAATATTTATAGCTCAGATGTTGGGGTGGGGGATTTTTTGTTGCTTTTAGTTTTGGTTTTGTTTGTTTGTTTGTTTGTTTTTTAATGGTGCTGATTGGTCAATGAAAATTTATAATTGACATACTCAAATGCTTAATAGTGCGCTTATGCAAGTACATGGCATTGAAACAAAAAATGAAATATACTCACTAAATATGCAAAAACAATGCGGAACTGAAAGTAAAAATTGATTAATAACAAACAATACGATTGATTAGTGACACAAATGTTACAAAACTCTCCTATACTTCAAATAATACAATGAAAAGCAACTGTTTTAAAATGTATAAACATATTGCATTTTGTCAACAAAGTGAACAGCCTTGAGAAGTTTAGATTGTCAAAATCCGAGTTTTGGAAAGAGTTATTTTAAATATGAAATTGGTTTTGGACAGAAAATAATGTTCAATGTGGGTTTTTTGTTTCAAACTCAATGGTGTTAATGAAATGACTCAAAACAGCATGAGAAATGGTTTTTAAACCTAGATCTTTATTTTTTATTATTATTATTTTTGTTGCAAACATGACATTTTTCAAAATATGATGATCAAATTATAGTGCAATATAGGAAAAATTGTCAATACACATAGGCACAAAAAAATTGCTAACTACATTTGCAAAAACAAAACAGAACTAAAGTCTTAACTAACACAATGATTGTGTTCAGTGACACAAATATTATGAAAATGTTTAAATAACTCAAAATAAAAGCAGTTGCTTAAAAAATTTGTAAACACATTGTCTTGTGTACAAAGTAAACAGTCTGAAGAAGCAGTTGCTTAAAAAATTGTGAACACATTGTCTTGTGTGCAGAGTAAACAGTCTTAAGAAGTTTTGATTGTTAAAATCTTGAGTTTTAAATTTCTGACGAGTAATATTCACTCTGAAGATGGTTTCTGACCGAAAATAAATTTCAATCTGATTTTAACTCACTTGTTTCGGTGAAATGGCACAGAACAGCAAGAGAAATGGACATTTGTGATAAGAATTTGAAACACATTTACAATTATGCTAGTTGTTTTATTTTTCGTTTCTTAGAAAAATGACGCTTTCCAAAATATGATGCTCGTATCAATACAAGTGCAATACAAAGGAAAATAGTTGATGCAACAGTGTGTTTTGCATGTAACTTGAAAATGACAGACAAAAATTATTAACTAACACAATAATTGTTTTCAGTGACATAAATGTTACAAAAACTTTCAATAGCTCAAAATAAAAGCAGCTGCATAAAAAATGTAAAAAAAAAAAAAATATATATATTGTGTTGTTAAGAAAGTGAAAATCTTAAGAAGTTATATTTCTTAAAATATGAGTTTTAAACTAGGTCACTTCAACTCTGATGTCGGTTTTGGATAGAACATAATCTTCATTCTGATTTTTCCGATTCAACTTACTTGTTTCAGTGAATTGGCTCAAATTAGCATGAGGGATGGACATTTATTATAATAAGAATTTAACACAAATTTACAATTATGTTGTTTACTGTTCTTTGCGTCTTCGTCAACCATGGCATATAATGCCCATATCGGTGTAATACAAAGGAAAAACAGTTAATTTATATATCAATGTACTTTTGCATTCAACTTGAAAGTGACAAAAGAAAAAGTGTTAACTACATTTGCAAAAAACGAGCTAAAAGGGAATTCGTTTCTTAAATAACTAACACGATTGTATTCAGTAACACAAATATTACAAAAATCTTCCATAGCACAAAATAAAAGCCGCTGCCTAAATCATTTGTAAACAATTTGCCTTTATTAACAAAGTATTAAGAAGTTTGGAAGGAGTAACTTTTACTTTGAAGTTGGCTATGGACAAAAAGTAATCTTCTATATGGTTTTCTGACTTTAATTTACTTTTTTCAGTGAAGTTACTCAGAACAGAACAAAAAAGAAGAACTTGATATATTGTCAGAATGGGTTAAAACATACGAGGGATATTAAAATGCCGCATTAGACATATGAAAGTGGACATTAACGGCAAACTGACAACTCAACTGTATGACAAACGGGATGATTTCAGCTTCTCCATAGTCAACTTCCCATATTTATTTAGCAATATTCCATTATCACCTGCATATGGTGTTTATATATCTCAACTGATTCGATATGCAAGAGCTTGTTCTGCGTATAGTAAATTTTTAAATCGAGGTAAGCTACTGACAAACAAGTTCATGGTACAGGGGTTTCAACAGTCTCGATTGAAGTCAGAATTTCGCAAATTTTATGGTCATTGTATAACGAGCTAGTTCGTTAATACAACCTATCATTGGGTCAAATGCTGTCTGACGTGCTTCATACCGATTGTTAAGCCGTTCTTGGCACACTGATTTTGACTGCGGATAACTCCGTTTACCTGATCAGGATATAGGGCTCACGGCGGGTGTGACCTGTCAACAGGGGATATTTACTCCTCCAAGGCACCTGATCCCACCTCTGGTGTGTCCAGGGGTCCGTGTTTCCCCAACTATCTATTTTGTATTGCTTATAGGAGTTATGAGATTGATGACTGTTCGTTATCTTCACCTTGCATACAGACATTTTTTGGTTGATCATTTGATACAAATTTACATTCTGTATCTTGAATGTATTGTGCAAGTTTGCTGGGTTTTATGTGTGCGCGTTTGTGCGCGTGTCTCATTCGTCAATTCTATAGGTATTGATATTTGGATTGAAAGCGCCAATACCTTTGTTGCAAGCAGTGCACAAGGTGAGTGAATTACAAGATACCGAATCAATTGTCAGTGTATCTATAACACTTTTGGTATCTGTTTCTCGAGATTCACACAACCAATGTCATTAATCTGTTAAATATTGGATATTTTGTTCCTAAAACTATACATCTAAATTTAATCACAAAGTAAAACAAACAAAACACACACACAAAGCACACACAAAAAGGAAAACAAAATAAAAGAGCATCACAGCATGATTCGAACACTCTTTTAAGTAAATCTCCCTTTTAACAGTCACTCGCTAACCACTGCAACTTGCATTCACACATACTTAACCATTCAATTAACAAGAGGTGGTTTTTTTTTTCATATTTAACCTTCAGATTTAGAAGTTTTAAAGACCAATATGAAATTTAAGTAAATTAAGTAATTAAACTAAATTTTTAACCTAGATTGGGTCTTTGTACCAATTTTTTGTAAATGTAAAAAGAAGCGTATTTTTACTACCCTTCACTATTCATTCACCAAAAAATGGAGTCATGGCCCACTTTATTCAAAAAATTGTGGTTATATCATCCAATTTATGCCAGATTTTGGGCTAATGGGGTGTGCTGCCATTTTAGTGTGCTTATATTAGTCCCCTACCGACGAAGTCGAGGGGGACTTTAGGTTTGCGCTCCCTCCGTCCGTCTGTCTGTCCGTCAGTCCCGTTTTCCGCACTTTTTTTCTCTGTTCTTGCAGATATTTATTTTATATTCGGTACATTGCTTTCCCATAACAAGGTACTGGTCAAGTTCGAATTTGGTTGTTGATTTGTTACTTGGTTATGGCTCCTGGACTTAATTTGAAAAATAGTGTGAATTATCAGTTTTCCAGACTTTGTTTGGTTGTGCTTCCAGATATTCATTTGATATTTGGTACATTGCTTTGCCATAACAAGTTACAGATCAAGTTCGAATTTCGTCTCGGTCCGTTGATTGTTTTAAGTTATGGCCCTTGAACTTAGAAAAATAGCATGAATTGTTAGTTAACATCCAAGTTTCTTATCTCTGTAGATAAGAGTACGTACTTCACTCAATAAAACTTCTAGCATAGTAATACAACAATATAGCTAAATTATTCATGATCACCTACATGTCACAGTTTATTGACTTGGTGTAATTAAATACCTAATTAAACCTAATTATAAATTTCTCTTTTTTTCCTGGTCTAGTCTCTACTCGAATAGTAGTTGATTTCCTATCCTGGTTCCCCAATTTTCCCTTCTACTATAACCTACAAAATGAACTTTGAATAATATTGTGGTACAGTAATTTTTGCAACCGATAGGGGACTATGTATTGCCATGCAATACTCTCAGAATGCTTGTTGTAATCAATTTTACAATCACAGTACGCAAGTATTGTCATATTTGCATGCATATTGTAATAAACATAATTTTAACAAAAAGTGAAATATTTGAGAAATAAATTTATTGATTTTTTTATCTGTTGTTATGTACGCATATGGCTTAGCTACTCCCCCCCCCCTCACACACACCCTCTTCTTTCTTGCATGTAAAACTGTATCAAAAAAGGCGACTAATTCAGAAAAAAATTGGACCTGAAAGTTAAATTCCAGATGACATGCAAATCTTATACCAACTTTCAATGACGGTTGAGATTTTATAGGAAAAGTTGTCGCACATTTCCAGAAATTACATATGTAATATAAATATCCCCAATATTGATCATACAGTTTTTGTGTAAGCATCCCACATATAAACCATTGCTTAAACTACTGTGGTATTTCATGAAGAAATTTAAATAAAAAATTCTAATTTTTTTTTTCATGCAAGACTGTATGCAGAATTGTAATTGTATTTAAAGTAAGTAGTGAAAACTGCTTAGACAACCCTTTATCATTATCATGGTCTATATTATTTGAAACCCATTACCTGCCAAACTCTGATGAGGCTGAATCTCTACTGGTTTGTACTTGTGAAAGGCACTTGGTTTTGAAAGTAGGACAAAAATCAAATCGTGTGTGTGTGTGGGGGGGGGGGGGGGAGGGTAGTGGAGTGGTTAGTCCTGAAATTCATTTAATTGGTTCTTTAACTTTTATATTTTTACTATAATTTAAAATTACTGTATAGAAAAGGGGATAACCTATAGATCAAACTTTCCTTGATAAAATAACCAACTTGGCATGTAATGATAACAGAAAAAGTACATTGTTGGAAAAAATAGGGCACCCCCCTTTCCCTCTCTTAACTGCTACGTGCTTGATGAATTTTTGTGTGTACTTTTGCTTAAGTTGATTTACTCAAACATTTTTTTTTTTAAAGATTGAATCACTCGCGTACGTTTGAAAACAGATTTCAACAGAAAAATTACATTACAGATACGGATTCGATATACTTAAACAAAGACGTGTTCCGTTCATTGACATCTGATGTACATATTTTGTCCACTGTGTGAAAGGATTAAAAGTTAATATTTGCATGCGTTGGTTGCACATGCAATTTCTGGCATATTCGTTGTAGATTTTTGGTCGTCAATATCATTGATAAAAAGTAATAATGAAAAATTGCTCATCTTTATTATTCTGATCTAAACTGAAATACTGTGAACTGTGAAAAATAACATACGGAACACATAGATATAATAAATGACTAAGAATTTTGTACAGTCATATCATTTGTCAGTAATTGCACTTAATGTCCACAAAAATTCCTTAACTGGCACTTAATTACAATCAGAAATAGTACATTCTCTATCTATTCCTTATAATGACGCAATCATTTGAGGAATCCATCGTGTTGTGCGCCCCCTGTATTCAGGGGGAAATAATTCGTGCTGCACTGTAAACGTATCCCATTGAAAAGAGACAATTTTGATTCTTCGTACGATAAATACATATTCGTTTAACTAACAAATTCTGAATTGTCTAAATAGGTGCTGTTTTAAAAGCACGAACTATTTTGATTTCACATTCTAAATACGTATATGTTTGTTTTACATAACATTCGACTGAATGAAATGATGTTTGTTGAATTGATATATATTTTCAAAAAGCCCAATCAAGATCATTCGGAAATTAACTCTCTATTTAGGATGTTAAAGAAATGAATACCCAGAAAAGGATTCATTTCAGAATGGAAAGAATATGTATAGCAATGGTCCTCCGTACACGTTACCGGAATGAAGAAAGGAGGGGGGGTCTATTATATAGTAGGTTTTCCGTGGGGGTTAAAAAAGCTATAAAAGGGGGGGGGTCCTACTACATGTATATAGCCACATTTCCGTGGAGGAAGATCTACTATATAGCCATTTTTTCCGGAGGGGATGTCTAGGGGAAAAGGCTACTATACCATACCAGTTCCTGTGTTCGGTCGTGCGTGTGCAGAATGAAAACAAAGCTTTGTTGCCCATTCCCGTCTCAGACAACATAAATGCACCTCATTCGATGCCTAGAAAAGTTGATCTTACCTCTTACATGGTTAATATTACGAGACAAACACCAGGAATTAATCCAAAATGCGAGATTTTTCAACATTTCTTCATTCAATAATTGTACTTTCAATTTCTCTAACACACACACAACATGACCGACTGGCACCTATAGTGATTATACCTGTGCTGTTTAGAGTTAGATAAATTTGAAAAGATATGAACTGTTTAAATTTCGGATTGTACAACTTTGTTAATAAGGTGATGTTTATTACATTTAATTGAAAGCCAATTCAAGAATTGAACCTTAATTTTTTTTTTTAGCGTTGCGCACTCTTTTCTTTTACGATGACATCATATATGCTGTCCGATGGCTGTTCCGTTGATCGCTACTTACCCAATTTCTGAAGAATGAGGCTGGAAATTTAAAATATAGATATAACTTGCACACATTAAAAAGGGTTTTAAAATGTAGATATAAGCAATGAATTATTATTTTTTGAAAGATGTAGTCTGATAACTGCAACGGTGTGTGCAAACAAATTTTCATAACGCGGGTTATTCAATCAGTACACACACGCCGTTCCATTTATGCGGCTACATCTTTCAAAAAATAATAATTCATTGCTTGTGTATACTAGAGCCCCGTGTCATGCCCATGACTGGAGGGAAACAAGTTTCAGAATAGCAGTGAAGGTCTCCATGTCATCATTACTATGACTCAATTTAGTTGTTTGAAGGCCAGGACTGTAGAGGGAGAATTGTCAAAGTCACTACATGAACCGGAACCGTCGGTCCTTAGACCGTAACCTCTGACCAAGGGATCATGAATTTTGCAATTTTGAATTTTTTGGTAGATGTCTCCTTTCTTATTACAACTATGGACAGTTTTTCTGCTAAATGGTCTGGAGTAAAGAGTATTATTAAGAATGTGCATGATTAATTTCAAGTTTTTACCACGCCTTTGTGTCCACAGGGGAGCGAGAATGGCCACGAATATGTGATTTATGTTTTCCATACCCAATAATGCTGCATGCCTATTTTGGTAAAAAAAAAATCCAAATGTTAACGCACAACGACAGAGAAAACAGATCGTAATAGGTCACCTGAATATACTCTAGTGTTCTAAAAAATAAAATGATAGTGCTAGTCTTACATAAACTGATTAAGTGAATAAATAATAAACCTGTTCAATCTCCAGGGAGATGACATTAAAATAATGTCCCGTGTCACAGTAGGTGTAGCACGCTAAAGAACCCTCTCTGTTCAACAGCCGTAAGCGCCGAGGAAAGGCTGAAGCCCTTCACCGGTCTTGGTGACGTCTCCATATGAATGAAAAATTCTCGAGAGAGAGAGAGACGTTAAACAATATACAATCAATGCATTTAGTCTTCATTTGAACGTGTTTTCATTGTAATCAGAAAAACGTGGGAGGATCGGCGTTTTGAAACTGTTTTCACACAGACGGGAGGATGGAAGACTTCTATTGTTTTCACACAGACAAGTGGATAGAGGACTTCTATTGTTTTCAGATAGACAAGTGGATAGATGACCTCTATTGTTTTCAGACAGACAAGTGGATAGAAAACTTCTATTGTTTTCAGACAAACAAGTGGATAGAGGACTTCTATTGTTTTCAGACACACAAGTGGATAGATGACCTCTATTGTTTTCAGACAGACAAGTGGATAGAAGACTTCTATTGTTTTCAGGCAGACAAGTGGATAGAGGACTTCTATTGTGTTCAGACAGACAAGTGGATAGAAGACTTCTATTGTTTTCAGACAGACAAGTGGATAGATGACCTCTATTGTTTTCAGACAGACAAGTGGATAGAAGACTTCTATTGTTTTCAGACAGACAAGTGGATAGAGGACTTCTATTGTTTTCAGATAGGCAAGTGGATAGAGGACTTCTATTGTTTTCAGACAGACAAGTGGATAGAGGACTTCTATTGTTTTCAGATAGACAAGTGGATAGAGGACTTCTATTGTTTTCAGACAGACAAGTGGATAGAGGACTTCTATTGTTTTCACACAGACAAGTGGATAGAAGACTTCTATTGTTTTCACACAAACAAGTGGATAGAGGACTTCTATTGTTTTCAGACAGACAAGTGGATAGAGGACTTCTATTGTTTTCAGATAGACAAGTGGATAGAGGACTTCTATTGTTTTCAGACAGACAAGTGAATAGAGGACTTCTATTGTTTTCAGATAGACAAGTGGATAGAGGACTTCTATTGTTTTCAGACAGACAAGTGGATAGAGGACTTCTATTGTTTTCACACAGACAAGTGGATAGAAGACTTCTATTGTTTTCACACAAACAAGTGGATAGAGGACTTCTATTGTTTTCAGACAGACAAATGAATCGACTTCTTATGATCGCATAAGTTTAATGTTCTTCAACCACTGAAACTCAAAAAGGATGAAATATCACAATGAAATCGGAGACATAGAAATACAAAACATCACATGGAAAACAGTCATTTTAAAGACTAGTATGGAAAATACAAATAATTCCCATAGGTTATATACAGTTTTGGATAATTGTATACTTGTAAAACTATCACCGACAAGTATCACTGTTCCATTCACATCTTTTAAGAATATCATCCCAAACAAGAAAACTGTCGGAACAGTTCCTGCGAAAGATCAACTGATTTGAACACGTGATGTATCCATGACACGTTCTGCAGGACTGGTAATCACCATCATCAACGTTTGTGCAGTCGTCAACGCAGAGCCCCACGGTGATATTCACGCGGTTACCACAGCAACCTGAATTTTAAAAAAAATATAATTGCTTAAATTTAGATGTGACATACAAGAGTCCTACTGAAAATCAACGACACATTAGGGACTCGGTGAATTAAATGTTGTTATGAGATTGATCACTGTTCGTTATCTTCACTTTTCATGCAAATAAAACGTATATGGGTAATAAATGGAAATTGAAAACTCAACTTACATGTATATCATTGGGTTTTATGGTATGTTATAGATCTATGCATGACTCAACACTAATAAGAAGATTCGTAAATGCGTTGGAATGTTAAAATAAACCAAATACTTAAGAAGATATATTAGACGGATACTTATTAGATACAGTTTGTCGCCCTTCAGCTTAGATATAATAGTTCTACGATTTGTTGTCCTTCGGTGTCTGATTTTCACATTCAATGTCATCTACAAGCCTTCCCGGACAGTACAGAATCTACCTTTACGAAAACATTGTATTAATTTCCATTTAGAATTTCTTATGTTGCAATTTCTTTAGAAAAGAATTAAACACAGTTTCAAATATTCAGACTGAACATGAATACTTTAGCAACATAATTATATTGTCTAGAAACATTGCACACTTTTCCTACGTAGTAACGGAGTATAATGGTGACTTCTTTTTGCATAAGTTTAGATCTAGGATATGTTATTCTGGTTGTCTAAAACGTTTTGTGATTAGTGCATAGATGCTCCTAAAGATAGGCCTCATATTCATTACGATTTGAAGTTAAGGTCCATCATCTAATATCTAATAATGCACAGTGTCATTCTACCTGACCAGAGAAGTATACAAACCTGCAAATCTTTGGTAAATGTAACCCAGAAACTGTTCTTTAAGGTCGGCAATATATCTTTCCATTCTAGTCAATAAACTTTGTGTTCGGTTTTGGAGATCTTTTATTGAATCATTTATATATTTGTATTCCTCCACATCTTGATTAATTGTATTGACGACCACGTTGATTGTTTCGTTTTGTTGCATCTGATTCGCACGCATCATCTGCACGCTGGTCCTCAAATCACTAATACCTAGAAACAAAGAGAAAGTAATTGAAAAGTGGAAACAATGGATCCAAATCATAGGTGTTTTTTTTTTACAATGCAACCCAACCCTAAAAGCACTAACTGTATTTTATGAAAATATGAGCGGAATATACTTTGTGTTATTGTTAACGTAATAATGCTTCTCATTTCGTATGTTGATAAATATTTACAAATATATATACCGGGATCGGTACATCTTATGCAGGATGTTTTTCTTAAGTCGTGCTTTATAGAACTTTACTGGTAGTATCAGCATTCTTCAAGCTGCGACATACTTTCTTTTGAATGGTATTCGTGAATATAAAAAAGTCTCAGCTTAAAAACTCTGACAGGAGGTAAATATATGTGTGTAAAATATTTTGCCAAAATTGATTAATTAAGTTCAACAGCCTGTAACTTTTTCCTACATCAACGAAAATTGTTGGGAATCAAACTCTTCGCAATTCTTAACAGAGGCCTTAGTTTGAAAAGAGTGAAAGGAGTTAAATGGACAAACCATGTACTCACTTTATGATATTTCCTCTAAAGCGACTAAGTTCAACAAACTAATTCTCTAGAAAATAGAAGAAAATCAAATTCTTGTCACGTGTTCATCTTCAATACCCATACAAACGTTTCTTAACACGAGAGGGTCCTTGCCTGAAAACTGTGGTAGGAGTTAGCCGCACAAATCATGTACCCTCTATATAACATTAAATTTCAAATAAAAAGGGCAGGGCTCATACAAGAGATATCGAAATGAATCAAAATTACAACATGATCGATAATGACCCATAAAGATGTTGCAAAGCTAGTTTCAGCTTGATATTAGAAATGAAAATAAATATAGAAAACAACGGACGGACATACAGATCTTGTTGTACCTTAACACGTTCGTCTAAAGATAGACAAAAATGTCAACCCCAACAAGTGATACTATCTGGAAAAGTACAATATTCATTGGAGGATAGCTAAACCATCGTATTGCCCAGCTTAATGCCTATAATCGTTTTATTTTATCATCCCCCCTCATTTGACAAAATATGTGGATTGGTTGATTGGTTGGTTGAATATAACGAGAATATTTCACTCATGGAGACGTCACCATTACCAGTGATGGATTGCAAAATTTAGGTATATGCCCGACGCTTACGTTCTTTGGGCAGGGAGAGATTTTTATCATGCTACACCTTCTGTGACACAGGGTCTCGGTTTTTGCGGTCTCATTTGATGGAACGGCCCCATGTAGTCGCCTCTTACGACAAGGAAGGGGTACCGAGGACCTATTCTCACATTGAGGGGGATTATACTGGAATCAGTATGTCCGTCTGTCTCTAGACATGATTTTGTTTGAACATTTTCTGATAGACTAAAATATGCTTCATACCTAGTTGTTGAAATTAAACAAGATCCCTTATCACGGAAAATCGCACAGTCACTAATCTCGACATTTTTACACGAAAGTTTAAAAAGAAACGCAATAAATTTCTTGCGCAGACACAAAAGTTTTGGATTTTAGAGCATTATTTTATCACAAAGAAATATCAACATTAAGGAATCAAAAATTTAATATTTAAAAGAATTTACAACATCAAATAAAACCAAATAAATCTGCACACATTGTATGATAGAAATAAAAGGGATACTTGTGTCCCAGGTCAAATTCAACAAGATTCCAACATGTTAACAAATTTTGTATTTTGTTGCTAATTTCATAAGATATTTTGCTGTGAATTTGAAGTGGACAATAGATCACAATCATTTTCTAATACGCATCTTTTGAAATGTGTCCAGTGAATTATTTTCATATCTACGGTATTGCAAATATGACGTTTTCAATTTAGTTAAACATTTTTTTTTTCCCATAGTGTCTTACATTAACAATGATAACATCTTTAAACAGATATCGCTTTTCACATTTTTAATCATCTTCCTCATTGGCTGTGGACGCATTCTTTCCCACTTACATATGGAAAATTCAGAGTAGCACTATTTGCACCTCCTCTACAAAAGAGCAATTACTTCGAAATTTACGTATTTTAATTTAGACACCATAACGGGATATTTCCTGTTTAAATTCAACTCATCGGAAAGGTATAGAAAGCATTACACTCTAAGGTGGTAGTAAAATAGCATTTCTAGAATATATGTATATAAGAAAATGGGCACGCGTAGCTCCTCTTTTGGTAAAATCATTCTTTCATTATTTTGGGATCAACATTATGTTTTCAATGATTTAGTATGCACGCCTATTTTTCAGGTCTGATACGTATACGAATTAGCTGCTTTTGCTCAATGTCCTTGGGATTTAACTGTTAGAGTACAAGTCACCAAGTATCTGAAAGTTTTGTTATCAGTGAAAGAGGACTTACCTTTATTTACATCTGGATTGTCAGTTGTAGGAAAAAGATTAGGAGACAATGCCATTGCAACTAGAATACCTATGCCTACAAGTATGGTTGCAATGACGATAAATTTAAGAATCTTTGTCTTTTTGCAGGATCGACGCTGTTTCTCATTCTACAATTATGGCGAAAATCAGACGAGTAAGTACTCGGTACAAGTAGATCAACAATCATTTGTATTCATAATTCTATAATAATATGTGATTCATTTTTCATTTGGTGTTGCTATTCATTGTAACATGAACACACTCGCATACTTGATGAATGTTGCCAATGCTCACATTGTGTGTGTCTGTTTTATCCGGTTTGTTAGTATTTTAGTTAACAGGAAGTTTTTGTGTGTCCTTTTTATCCAGTTTGTTGGTAGTTTAGTTAACAGGGAGCTACTTACAAGAGGTAATACACTAGTATTGTTGTTCATATTCTAAACTGGACATCATAAAAGGTGAAGATAGCGAACAGTGATCAATCTCATAACTCCTATAAGCAATACAAAATAGAGAGTTGGGCAAACACAGACCCCTGGATATACCAGAGGTGGGATCAGGTGCCTAGGACGAGTAAGCATCCCCTGTCGACCGGTAAGAACGGCCATGAACCCTATATTTTGATCAAGTAAACGGAGTTATACGTAGTCAACATCAGCGTGTCAAGAATTCATCTATGAAGTTGCACTGAGCTTTTGAAAAGAAAAAACGATATCCAAGTTTGTAAGTATCAATTTTTGTTGCCATGTTGATATCATTGGATTATGGTATTTGTTGTTAAATTACATTGTAATACCATCGGATTAAGATATGAAACTTAAACGTTATTATTGAGACCTAATTGAGATTTAATAAATATGTTTCAAAACATTTTTATTTTAACCAAGTTCTTTTTTAAAGGACAGCAACTCGTTTTTATCTGAAGATATGCTGTCTGATGCAAGACTTATCACGTGAAGATCTGAGAGAAAAGATAAGAAATATTATCATTAAGAGTTGTGAGATTGATTACTGTAGGTTGTATTCACCTTTTCTTGTTGAAAAGCTGCCGAATTGAAAGTTTATACATGAACTTATTGGTTACAGATCAAGTTTGAGATTGCTTGACCCATGTTTGAAAGAATTATGAACCTCGTCCGACAGTATTTGAACGTATGACAGGTTGTATTGGCAAACTAGATTGTAATAACGACCGTAGAATTCGCGAAATGCTGACTTTAAACGAGATTGTTGAAACTCCTGCATCAACTTGTTTGTCAGTAGCCTGCCTTGATTTAAAACTGATCGTACCCAGAACAAGCTCTCGCGTATTGAATCAATTGACTGATGTTGACTACGGATAACTCCGTTTACCTGATTAGGATATAGGGTTCACGGCGGGTGTGACCGGTCGACAGGGGATGCTTACTTCTCCTAAGCACCTGATCCTACCTCTGGTATATCCAGGGGTCCGTGTTTGCCCAACTCTCTTCTATTTTATAATGCTTATAGGAGTTATGAATTTGATCACTGTTCGTTATCTTCACCTTTCATATATATATATATATATATATATTACAACATGTGAAACCAAGTGTATAAAAATTTAATATGAAGTTTTAGTTCTGCGGGTGTCTTAATTTGTATGTGTTTCATAAATGTGTAAATATAATTTCATGTCTGACTCCTAAGATGTGGCATAGATTCATTTGGCATAAACCAACCTTGAATGAGTTAGAACTGTTAAGCTGCTGTATCTGAAATGAAATTAAACAATTTAAATAGATAGATAGATATAGACACACACACAGAGCACAAAAATGATTGACGACACTATTTTTGGTACGACCAGTCTCTTTTTCGGAACAAACGGAAAGGCTTTACACAAGTGAAATATGTTCAGATAGGTTCTTAAATTATTAACAATTTGTTACTTCCGCGAGTATAACACCCTGTAACATTAACTTATTTGTCAGTAGCTTGCCTCGATTTGAAAACTTACAATACGTTGAACATGTAGCGTATCGGATCAGCTGAGAGATATAAACACCATAATATGCAGGTGACAATGGAATATTGCTACATAAATATATAATTATATAAATAAATAGTAAGCATGACTATAAAACGGAGACATCATTTTTAAAGCTGTCTGACATCTAAACTTGATATGGTATTTAGTTATTTGTATACTTACGTAATCGTAATCTGGCTGTGGAATAAAAGGTGGAAGACTTCTGATAGTAGGGACTACAACATAATTTTTTTTAAAAACGTATTAATCTGTAAAACATCTCAGAAATAAACACACAATTTTGAATGCTTATGCAATGTAACTTTCTCAGTATGAAATTATTCAACGTTATTGTATACGATTTTTGCCATTTACTGATGATTGATTAATGATATTTTCACACAGGCATAGTATTTTGTGTATCCACTTTTTATTTAAAAAGAACGATCTTTGATTCCTTGACAAGCAAACATAAGAAATGTAAAAACTTAGTGCGTTTTGAACTTACCATTATTATCATAGAGTCCAGGTCCAGGACGCTGAAATTATATAATAGCATATTAGTATATTGTAGCTTCTGTGTAGGTCTTGAAGGGGCATCAACTGTCAACTACGACGTAAAATAAATTAAATTCTGAATCGTTATTACATTGCTGGAATGAAACAAGGTAAAAAAAAAAAAAAAAAGTCTAATTTTATAAAAATTTATGTAAAATCTGTGAAGCAGTGAAGTAGGTACTTCTATACAATGTTTCTGTCATTGTTTGCTACATTTGTAGTAAACAAAAGAAATTCTAATGTCAAAATTACAACAAAATAGTGCAAGATGTATGAAATTTGACATGTCTGTGGTGATTTTATGTACTCTAAATGTGTTTGAGTGATTTTGGTAGCAATTGGCAAACATGACTTGGGCAGCTAATGCACCTTTCACAATAACACCACAGGCAATTATATCGCTTGGGTTCGAATCCTTTTATAGTACATTTGAACCCAATCGATATAATTGCCTGTGCATAACTTCTACGTTACGTGTAATCCATCTTTATTTCAAATATCGTATTTTCAGTTTTTAATGGTGGATTGGATGCGTGAGTGTGTTGGATATACGTTTCGTATTTAAACGTATAATTCTAAATCTAATGGGAAAGATTTTCATTGATTGATATTGAATATTATAATACTTTATGAATGTGCAAGTAATTTATTCAACCAGGAAATATGTTTGTTATTTTCACTTGTTTATACTCACATTGCCAATTGTTGGATTTCTCTCATCACCTGAACTATATTAAAAAAATAAGAAATTTCAAAAAGGGGAATCAGACTCGTCAATAGACAGATAGATAGATAGATAGATAGATAGATAGATAGAGCACTAAAATATAACAACATCCAAACTGGTCACAAAAATTTGACAATTTTGTATTCTTCGTGTCTTTGGTCATTTTATGTTCTTTATATAATACTATTTTTCATGAAAATTATATAAATTCAAAAATATATCAACACATTACATAGGTAGACAAATTAGAAAAGTAAATCAAATATCTTATATCGGTATCCATTTCTTAAGTAAATTCCAGTGTGATTTTTGCACTAGTATGAGTAAAATAAATTCAGAGGATATTCAGGACAAAGTTTTAAATATATAAAATACCTCGTAGATGCTGTATTCACCACCGGACCATACGAACTCGAACCCTGGTGTGAAAACCGATATCAATATTAAAACAAGAAACAAAAGATATGTAGATCCAACGTTATACTTTACAGACGCAATTTAAGAAAGTCATCTTTATTAGCATCATGATTTCTTTTTCTCCTGTATTATACATGCACTGTGTGACTCTCTCTTGATGTTTATTAGTTACTCGTATACAGTTAAAGTATATCATTGAGGGAGTCGGCAGGATCCCAGTTCCTCTTCAGCAAACATTTCCCTCGGCTTCCCCTCGGGAAATACATGTAGGTTTGTTCTCGGTGAAGCGGCACCTTGCTGATGCTCTCAATGATACAATTTCACTGTTTTATTATACTAATACAAACATTAAAACCAGAATAAAACTTGAAATTAATAATACAATGTTTTCATGTCTTGATATAATTATTGGTTGTATATTGTTTAACGTCCCACTCGAGAATCTTTGACTCATAAGGAAACGCCACCATTGCCGGTGAAGGGCTGCAAAATTTAGGCCTAAGCTCGGCGCTTACGGTCTTTGAGCAGGGGTGGATCTTTATCGTGCCACACCTGCTGTGACACGGGGACTCGGTTTTTGCGGTCTTATCCAAAGGACCGTCCCATTTAGTCGTCTCTTACGACAAGCAAGGGGTACCGAGGACCTATTCTAACCCGGATCCCCACGAGACGTTGATATAATGGAAAACACTATCTAATGTTCTACCAGGTATCTATATTTGCCCCTCACGAAAATATTAACAGCTGTGAAGGAGAAACCTCAAACGTACTATGTCACTACATATGCCAGAAGTGGTGTAAATCAAATGTGAATTCTAAAAAATTCTAAAGTACGTTTAGTAAACTTGAAATCACAAAGCTTTTCTCAAATCAACAACATCAAAATGTATTACTTTTCAACACTGTACACGACCATTCTTCATCATAAATTAAAGCCCAGACTTTTTTTGACATTATAGAAAGTTGTTTCTTCAACAAAAATGGAAAACGGAAATATCCATATCTGTCATCCACAAAAAATACTTTGTTAAACACCACTCTGATTTCACGCACAAGTACTCTGAAGTTGAAATTAAAAATATGCTGGAGTTGCTCGTTGACAATATCTTCGTGGTCTTTAGTAATCAGGTCTTCCAACACTCCGTTGGAATTCCCTTGGGCACGAATTGTGCTCCTTTGTTAGCTGACCTGTGGTGTGTGTTTTCTTATTCATAGGAAGCAGAATTTATTCAAAAACTTCTACATGAGAAGAAAAAATATCTTGCTGTGGCCTTCAATGTGACATTTAGATATACCGACGACGTTTTATGTATTAACAATGCTAATTTTCATTCATATGTCGATTCGATATATCCCTGTGAACTCGAGATGAAAGACACCACAGAGTCTTCCTCTTCTGTTTCATGCTTGAATAGTTTTGTTGAAAATAGATATTTACGGCAAATTAACAAATCAACTTTATGATAAACGGGATGATTTCATCTTCTTCATCGTCAACTTCCCATATATATTTAGCAATATTCCATCATCACTTGCATATGGTGTTACTATCTCTCAAATGATTCGATACACAAGAGCTTGTTCTGTGTATAATCAGTTTTTCAATCGAGACAGGCTACTGTCAAACAAGTTGATGATGCAGGGGTTTCAACAATCTTGTTTAAAGACAGCATTTTGCAAATTCTATGGCCGTTATAACAATTTAGTTTGCCAATACAACCTATCAATGGGTCAAATGCTGTCTGACTTGTTTCATACCGATTGCTAGGCCGTTCTTGGCATACTGATTTTGATTACGGGTGGTTCCGTTTATCTGATCGAGATATAGGACTCACGATGGGTGTTACCGGTCGACAGGGGATGCTTACTTCTCCTAGGCACCTGATCCCACCTCTCCTATTAGCAATACAAAATAGAGAGTTGGGAAACACAGACCCCTGGACGTACCAGTTATGAGATTGATCACTGTTCGTTATCTTCACCTTTCATTTAAAAAATTTGATTTCTTCTTTCACATCAACATTTATTTATTGATTTCATTTCTTCAGAATACATCACGAATTCGATAATGATGACTGATTGATTAGGAATACACATGGTATGTGATATTGATTATTATATTTCTACTAATTTTTCACAATATAAACGTAATTCAATATATTTTGCTGATTCCCTTAAAAGCATCGTAAAGTCACTGATTTTCCTATAAAAGGTGCATCAGTGCAATGTACTGGTACACCAATTCGGAAAGCGTAGCTACATGAAAAGTTCTGACATATTCCAAATGGAACCATGAATATTCATTACAAAATCATCATGGGTTAACTGGTCCCCATATAAGAACCAGTTTACGTTACCAAACGACTACCATAATTGTAAATGGATCAAGGTTTAAAACATTTCAAGTTTTATTCTGGTTATAATGTTTGTATCGATAAAATAAAATGGTTAAAAGTACATCTTTGAGGAAGTCAACAAGATTTCAGTTCCCCTAGAGCAAGCCTATTTCCCTCGGATTACCTTCAACTGTATACTGATTGGTAATACATAGCAAATTCGATGATAATAACTGACTGATTGGAAATATTTACTGGATTTGATAACGACGACTGATTGATGGAGAATACCTACCGGATTCGATGATGATGACTGATTGATTGACGAGACCCGTGGCGTATTACTCTGAAATATTACAACAAATTAAAACAATTGTTTGAACCTCTAGAAAATTAACAAATGGTGAAATCGAAGCAAAAGGAAGGGATTTAAATAAAGTAACCCAGAATAATGCTTAAAAACAAAACCTCTTTGAAATATAACTTGCATAATGAAATTAGAATTTTGGATAATTTTCTAACAATTGAAAAATGGGAAGTTGATTT
Source organism: Ostrea edulis (assembly GCF_947568905.1). Classification (NCBI taxonomy): domain Eukaryota; kingdom Metazoa; phylum Mollusca; class Bivalvia; order Ostreida; family Ostreidae; genus Ostrea; species Ostrea edulis. The sequence continues at coordinate 57,178,701 of NC_079169.1, read as the reverse complement.
ATGCTGCATAGAAAAACCATATGATTTATTTTATTCTTCAAATGTATTTTTTATTTTACAACTCATTAATTGTAAAAGTAATATTTCAACGCCAAAACACCTCGACATGATTTACAAATTGAATTTCTCCACCAAATTATCTTTCTTAAAAAATCAAAATGGATCAAAGCTTACAACCAAAATCTGAAGCACCTGACTGAAAAAAATCTAAAACATGTCAAAACTAAGAGGAAATATTCAAACATGCATAAGTGATAACTTGACTCAGGAAATGAAAAGGATTATCATTACTACGGTTGTGCAGTTGCCTCATGCTTTTTTATTCGCCACAAAAAAAATATACCTTTCTTAAATTATGGAAATAGCTTTACGCATTAGGCGTAACTCTGTAAGTCGATTTTCGTATTTTTTCCCAAAAACTTGATATAACACGAACTAGCTTTTCTATATATCTAACCATAATGCATGCACACTGTTTCAATATTTAAAAGCAGAATGTTCTACTTGGTATGCATGTACATATGACATATATATGTACAAGTGTGTTACTAGAGTCTGTAGTTTAATGGTTTCTCATTCTAGTAGAATTCATCAGACAATAGTGCTTTTGATGGAAAACAAACATTAAGAAAATGTAAAGAAATGATAATAAAGAATAGTAATGTTTATAAAAAATAAAGCTAAAATTGAAGAATTTTCCGCGATGACAGGAGTTATGTTCCTTGCCCTTTTACCGTGTAACAATCTACTACCTACATGTACTAATTGTAAGAAATATCCTGTTGCATGATCATGAAAGGTTATTAAACTCTATTTTTACTAAAATAGTCTAATAAAAATTGTTAGAATTTCTTACATCCTAAATGATGACATCATGCCTTTGGTCGTCTGGTAGTTACTCGGGTATGCGTTTGATGCATCAAAGAGCGAAGTTGTTTCTACTGTGAACGCTTTTTAAATTCATTAATGTGGAAGACCATGAGAGTAGACCAAAACCCTACCTAGATCAAATAAACCCAAGTTTATCTTCCCGCTCCAATTGCGATTTTTTTGTCCACGGTTCGGATGAACCACCAAATGAGTATGGTGCTATATGTTGGCACAAAGGACCGATCGATGGCTGCCTGATCCGGCATAGAAATATTACCACACGATAAGTGAGGTTTTAAAAAAAAAAGTAATTTGGGTTTTCTAGATTTCTATGCACTATCAGGATTACGTACATACCGACAATACGGAAGAAAATAGCTATATTCTAGTATCAAGCTAGATGTGTCGGCAAGACACGAATGCCCCCACCTGCATTAAAGTCAAATGTAGGAAATCCATCGAGGTATAGCATATCGAATGTGGTATTCAGATTGTATGTTACTTGCATTTAGTACATTGAAAAACTCAACAACAATCCTTTATATGTTTAACAGTCTTAAAATAAATCCATCAAATTTTCTACGTTTAAGGGGCACAATTCCATCAATATCAACGAACAGGAACAAAATTCAAACTCGATCTGTTGCTTATCAATATAACTCGTCAATATACATCTGCATGCAAAAAAAAAATCAGTTCAATATCTCAAAGCGTTTAGAAAAATTGTCCGGAAAGCTGGTCTTTACAGTAATTTTTCTACATTAAAGGGGCACAACTCCATCAATAATCAATGAACCGGAACAAAACTTAACCTCGATCTGTAACTGATCAATATACACCTGCATACAAAAAAATCAATTCAACACCTCAAGGCATTTAGAAGAAAAAAGTTCGGAAAACTGGATATTGCGGAAGGACGGACAAGAGTAAAACTATATGGGGTATAAAAACTTTGTGGCGGGGGCATATAAACCGTTTGATACATACGTTGAGATCGTTCCATGGGTAGTCTGGAGGAGGGTACGGAGGGTAGTCTTCTGTACCTAATAAATGAAACGACACCAGTGTTATCATCATTTACTAATACCAAACATTTAGGGATGTCGAAGGTATGTGGAGAACGGTTTGAATTTTAGGATATGAAAACAAAGAAAGTATGGAGAATATCACGCAGTCAGCGAATTACATGGAAATTAACCTTGCTTCCATTTTTTTTACTCCCCATACAGCAAATAAAGCAGGCATCTGTTCGTTACATGTTTATTCATCTTGTGTTAGGTTGAAAGGTTACTTGCTTGTCGCAGTTTATATTGAAAATAAAACACAAAGTTTATTACTGAAGGAAAAAACTATGGTAAATGTAGACATGATATTTACATTCACTAACGTTTTTAATCCAGTTGCAATAAACATTATTTTGCTGTTTTATTGTTTTGATTTCTCGATTAAGACATCATGATCATGAGGAACAATTGACCTTTGAACTTGACATTCCTAAAACAAAATTAGCACAATATATAGATGACGTTATACATGTATAATTTGTTTATATCGTGGGTGATATGAATAGGCTTCATCGATTATGCAAATTACCCTTTAATACCCCATAGTACCAACAAACTAGAGGTACATCATCAAGAAGAAGAAAAAATTCAAGGAATTTCATTTTATCCATGGAAACGTCTCGAATGTCCTAAATCATGTATTCAAATGAATCATTCTATAATATTTATTTATTTTTACATGATTTGTATGAATTGCTGTGTCCAATGTGTCTTTAATAGTTGGCAATACGTAAAACTAATTGGGGGGGTCATACCATGTGGATTGCTCGGGTATCCGTTTTGCGTTCCTCTCACCGGGTTGTTTCTTGATCCCTTTAAAAAAATGAAAATGCATAGAAAATCAAAGGATTCAAAATTCTATTCTTGTAATCGGATATTTGTAATTGAAACTTGCATAAATTGGTCCATTTTTACTTTTTTTAAAACCGTTTCCGAAACTTAATTAGTGCAGTGTGTTCGCACTTCGTGCTGTAGGTGAAAGCGAAGTTTGTACTCCAGAGTACATGAAGAAACAAGAAATGCAGAATTGTTGTTTTAGCAGTGTAAAATAACAATAGAATGTAAATTATTTAGCAAAGACAAAACGTGCGTTCACTTAATGTCATATTGAAGGTTATCATGATTCGGTAACGAATTACACTACAAGGTAGACACAAGTAAGCTAATGACTCCGTCACATGAGATTTATCTTTAACCATGGACTAGTACGATTTGGAAAGCTGGTAACAAAATCTTCTTTGAGTGAAGTAATGATCACATCCATGTCAGGCTTTTTACAGGTTCTGTCAATATCCTTATAGAGAGTAGGAATGCTAAACTTTCACCCACGAAGCTTGAGATGCTCAAACATAGCTTCTTCTTTTTTTAAAGTTCGTGTGGGTCTGCATACCATCCAGATGTCGCACGATCCGGCGCAGATTCAAATCCGCAGCTGTACGAAGGCTTCATGTGACCGAGGCACAACAAATGGAGAATTTACGAGAAATATTCGAAAACATTAAAATTTAATAATATTCTTACCATATTTCGTTAGCGACGATACTCACAATAGTGTTTAAGAAGGAAATTATTTATCTAAGGCAAACATACAATTATATTTACATTTTACCAAAAACGTTGGTGCATTTGTTGGAGGTGGTTAAATACAATGGGAATTTCCACAGAGAAGTGATTATTTAGGTAATTTGAATTGTCGAATTGTAGCTCGGTATTTAAAGATCTTATTGTGCTTACCATACTGATGAGTCATTGCTTAACACTCGGTGGAACATGGAATTTAAAAACTACAACAAACATTTGGGATTTTGGGGGGATTTTGCATTATTTTCAATACTTGCAACGTGAATCCATTTTATCGCGATCCCGTTACTGGAAAATCCAACGCAATATTACGGGTATCTCGAGTAAACCGCGTTGTCATCGCGGGATGACGATCCGCTACCTATAATCTGTTGTGGTAGCAGTTCCTGGAAAATTGAATCGGTTTTGTAGTATAAACAAATGCAAGTCATCCTCAGCAATTTTATTTCAGAACTTTTTTTTTTATTTTCTGCTTTTATGCTTATTCATTTCATTTATGATTTTATTCATTTTGTTTTCTGTATATTTATATTTTAATTTGTCATTGATGATTGATTGATTGTATCTTGTTTTAAAGTCCCTCTCGAGAATTTTTCCCTCATATGGTCAACAAGACCGGTGAAGGGGTTCAAATTTAGGCCTATGCTCCGCGTCGGAGCTTATGGCCAATGAGCTGTGAGGGTTCTTTAGCATGTCACACCTACTGTGACACGGGACATCCGGTTTTAAGGTCATCTCCGAGAACCCGTGACATTCACACCTGATATTGAGAGTTTGACGATGGCACTGTCACTACCTGCTTTATCGAATTAGGTCTGTCGCGGCCGCGCTTCGAACCCCGACTTTCCGCAAGCGGGACGAACATTTTACCTCTAGACCACCTGCGGCGGTTATTAATGAAAATGTGAAGATAACGAACAGTGATGAATGAAATGTGAAGATAACGAACAGCGATGGATGAAATGTGAAGATAATGAACAGCGATGGATGAAATGTGAAGATACCGAACAGCGATGGATCTCATAAATTCTATAAAAATACAAACCGATAGTTTATTTAATCTTGATGATTATTTTACAATTTTAGGGAGTATGTTAAATTCGGGAAGAGACAAAAGTTAATGAGAAGGGATTTACAATTAATAAAACCATACCTCTTAAACAATGTAACAAGATAAATAAAGCAACAGATATCATTTTAATAAGAAACACAAACCAATGAAATGTGCATATTTCACCGAATATAATGATAAGCAAAACCAGCATGAATTAGAATTATCAAATAATACTACTAGACTCAGGTTCTATCAAAATATATGCAATTGTCATGTTTATAATCTTAAGACTTGGTAGAATAAAGTATGCGTATAAAAGAAAGACACAGACCCATGAATTCTTATAAATTAAATATATTTGTCATAAAAATGTTTGCTTTCTAGGAAATGAAACGAATGCAACATAAATCGGTCTGAGCATGAGAGAAAAGGAGGCATCTTGGATACGTTTCGGGTAGAGTTTGCAGAGACGCCATACTGCTTCGAAGATATGATAAATGCAAGACCTCGTAAACCCATGTAATTCCAATCTCCGGAGCTAGGGTAGATAAGTCACATTACGTAACTACAGAATCATAATACACTTATAAAATAGTGAAATGAATAAAGGTAAGGATCGACTTCTCCTTAGCCACGGGCTATTACGATTGGTTGGTTATTTGTCTTACGTCCTGTAGATAAGTTTTCACTCATATTGAGTCCTCACCAGCTGTAGGTGAAGTACCACAAATTCATGCCTATGCTTAGCACTCAGGGCCGTAGCAGTGAGGGTTCTTTATCCTGCCAGATTTCATAGGCCTTGGGACTAGTGATTCTTATATTACTAATACTCAGGTGACCAATAAGGTCTGTGGGCCTCTTGTTTCCGATAGTTCTCACACGAACTTTACGTACTGCTGCAGGACCTCTGCGATTTAAATCTGCCCTGGGTCGTGTGACATCACACGGGATGCTTTGCAGATCCCCATGAATTGTTGGAAAAAACACTATGATGTTTGAACACCTGAAGATTCGTGGGTGAAATTTGAGCATTCCTAATCTCTATAATAGTATTGACAGACCCCGTAAAATGATCACTATGCCTTCAGACTGGTTACAGTAGCTCAGTGGTAGAGCGTTCGCCTCGTAACTAAGAAGTCGTAACTTCGAGATTAATCTCGGTCAAGATTCGGCTGGGCTGAATATTTTCTTTTTCTTTTTTTTGGTAAAGGACTACATGTACCTACTCCTTCGGAATATCTACATGTATTTAGTTTCAATTTAGTACATGTATCAATAGCATTAAAAATATATAATCTAACTGTTTTACGCATATACATGTACACTGTATATACAAAGTTTGTTCCCATCCTTGAATCAGAACCTCTACCCGAGAATAATGAAATTTACAATTTAGAGGTCTTCCTGCTCTACATCACTATGCATTTAGTTGGGTGGTTCTTGGTTGTTGGGTTTTTGTTGTGTTTTTTTTTGGGGGGGGGGGTCTTTTCTTTACAAATATGCGGTTATTGATGAAAATGAGTCAATTTTTGCAGTCTTTTCCCCACTCCTCAGACCCCAGGGGTGTAGGAGTCCTGAAATTAATAATTTATGTCCCGCTTATCCCAATGATGCTTCATACCAAATTTGAAAAGAATTGAAATAGTAGTTATCAAGAAGTTGAAAATAATCTATTGTTCATACATTTAATATCTGACCATTTTAGTCTCACCCTGATACCAAAACCTCAACCCCTGGGATGGACCATCAAATTTAGTTTTGGTAGAAGCCTTCCTGCTCTACATCACTATGCATTTAATTTTTCTTACACATTTATGGTTGTAAGGGTGCAGGAATCCTGAAATTTAAAATTTTTGTCCCCCTTGTCCCAATAATGCTTCATACTAAATTTGAAAAGAATTGAAATGGCAGTTATCAAGAAGTTAAAAATGTTCAATTGTTAACGCACGACGAACGACAGCCAATTGCAATACATGTAGGTCACCTGAATTTACTCAGGTGACCTAGAAATAAAATTTAAATAACATTCTTACCATATCACTTGAACGAAGATACTCGCAGTCCGCTTTCAGAATGAAATAATGAAGCGAACATATGAGTGGATTGCTTTTTAATAGTTAACAAAGGGGATTTCCATACAGTAATGATTGTTTGAGTAATTTCGTATCTCATGGTATTTAACAAATATTGTCAAAATAAATATAGTCCAATTCTTAAGAAAACACAAAAACATAGATTTTACAATGAATCGATTGGATATTTAGGGGATTTTCTTCTGTATTACCATATATAAATTAAATATTACAACAAATCAATTGAATATATATATATATATATATATATATATATATATATATATATATATATCCAATAATAAAAGTCAAGGAACACAAAACTCGAATAACATTTCACTGTTAGCGCTTTCGGTTTTAATGTTCTTCAGACAGTTATAAAATGAAATAATAATGCTAAGTAACGTCAACATATCACGACATGATACGTTACTTAGCATTATTATTGGATGGTACTTAACAAATATTATCAAAATAAATATAGTCCAATTCTTAAGAAAACACAAAAACATAGATTTTACAATAAATCAATATTATTAATTTATACCTATGACGATATCATTTAGTATTAATTCAGAACCAATGTGTAATTCTTTTCATTGCTCATCTGTCACAACGAGATAGCTGTGGAAACAATTGGTTAATCAAATGGAAATGCTAAAATTCTTAATGAAGAGTTTTATCAAGACTATGTATATATCATGTTGTTCGACAGGTGGTTTACGGAGGTAAAACCACATGCTCAAATTCTCATTTCTGTCTTTCATTGTAATTTCAATCTTGTATTTACTTTGTTTTTCGATCCAGACTATACGTATATTAGAAGAAATGCAGAATTGTTGTTTTTGCAGACTTCCTGTTCTATGTGCAGTTTGTTTGAATATCACTAAGGGCAACTTCGGTTCCTATCCGGGTACGTAACTAGTTAGTAGGGTAAATATTCCAATGTTCTGTCTTATTCCTATGTTCAATAGTCCAGCCAATTATATCCATCGTTTGAAAACAGACACATGCGCAGTATCGTTACAAGACCGCCATATTGCTACAACACTAACCCTCGTAGAATCATATTTCACAACTATGTCGTAGAAGTTGAAACTCTCTCCGTTCGACTGCACCTCAGGTAGCCGAGTACAAAACGAAGACACCTTCAGGTTATCGAAAGTACAGGAGCTTCCAAAGATTATATACAATGCGCAGTATGAATCATAATTTATTGCCCTGTATATACACTTAAACAATAAAATAAAAATGAGTAGAATGGACAAAAACGACTGTGGCAATATCTAGAGTACACGTCTAATTCAGGAAGTAAATATAGAAATATACACGACGATACAAGAGCTACAATGTGTACAAGGCGGGACTTGTCCCTCGCAGTGAGTGTCTTAAAGCTTTTTATATGGAATCCTGTAGTGACCATTGACCTTTTGATCTCAAAATCAATTGGGTTCTTCCTCTCTTGATAAATAAGCTACATTTAAAGTATTTTAAAATCAATCGAACAATAAATGTGACCCGTAGAGTATCTATAAGCTCATTAACATACACTTCACGCACACATATAGTCCCGTTATTACGTCCCCTCTCGCAATGACTTTGGAAAGGACAATAAAGAGTCAGCTACGTCAAGATGACAAAGACGCATTTATACAAAATCTCATGAAGAAGTCAGATGATGACCAGGATGATATTAATGCAATTCGTCAAAGTTTGCATGATTATGCAAACTCTACATATAAAGAATTCTCTGAGGGGTACCTGACCGAACGACATTGGCAAGGGCATTTTGTCAACGCCCGAACTCGAAATAGAAGTTAGTGGGTAAACAAAAAAGAAATATGCTGGTACTTGATAGCGAGAATTTCAAATTGCTGACCAAAATTCGGAATAACGTTGAGAAATTCTAATAAGGTAGTTTTTTATTCGACCAGTATGGAGAGCCTGCAAAGTGAAATTCTTTCCATCCAGAAAATGAAATATGCCTTTCAAGGTGAATTACGTAGCGAAGACCCTGGAATTCGGTCATTTCAATGTAAAAATAAACGCTTGTCGTGGGAATTAAATAGATGAAGTGCCAGCAATAGCAGGCTTGCAGATTGAAAGACACAAGTGAAATCAATCATACGAATCTTGAACCAGATAATAAACACTGCATGATGAGAAATACGATACCAGGATACAAATTTTAAAAGAAATGGAAAAAAAAAAGAATTGAAAGACTCAGAATATCCCCACAGACAGATAGAAATCTAAATCCAGCGTGAAAAAGAAAAGGCTAAACAAAAATACCTATACTCAAATGTAGTTTCTGGAAAAAGTCAAGATGACATGAAACGTGTGACGTCTATGCGAATGATACCTGGGAGAAAAATGTACACTCTGAAATCCTGCTATTGGGTCACTAATATATCTTCTTACTCACCATTTAGAGCGAACATTTCCAACATCCATGAATAGGGTTGATATCGCCTAAATTGACTACAGGAATTCAGGTTTTAAGAAGTTGAAATATTTTGAGTCAGATTTTGTCATCCTTGCGATTCAGTTGGTTCTCAATGTCAAACATTCTACAAACGAATGGCTTCTCTCCTTGGATCACATGACATGCCGAGTTCAGTTGACCATGAGTGACTCAAGCAAACGTTTGCTGGCACGCGTAGTGAATTGGTCCCTTGGGGCATCCGGATTCGAATAAGTCCTCAGTACTCTTTGTTTGTCGTAAGAGGCGACTAAATGGGGCGGTCCTTCGGATGAAACCGCAAAAACCGAGGCCTCGTGTCACAGCAGGTGTTGCATGATAAAGATCCCTCCCTGCTCAAAGGCCGTAAGAGCCGAGAATAGGCCTAAATTTTTGCAGCCCTTCACTGCCAATGGTGACATCTCCTTATGAGTGAAAAATTCTCGAGCAGAACGTTAAACAATACCCAATCAATCAATTGTAATGCATTATTGCAAAAGTCATGAAAATTTACACAATATATCGGTCGGAAGAGACGTTAAAGGGACATGGACACAATTTGAGCTAAAAAAAATTCTAATTTTATTTTTCCATTTTTATTCTTTATAATGTTTAACTAAAGTATTTCTAATGGTCAAACAAAATTTGAATATCAGTTTTTGAGTTACACGTGAGATACAATATTCCATTATCACCTGCATATGGTGTTTTTATCTCTCAACTGATTCGATACGCTAGAGCTTGTTCTGCATATGGTTAATTTTCAAATCGAAGCAGGCTACTGACAAACAAGTTGATGGTAATGGGGTTTCAACAGTCTCGTTTGATATAAGCATTTCGCAAAGTCTATGGTCGTTATAACGATCTAGTTTGCCAATACAACCTATCATTGGGTCAAATGCTGTCTTACGTGTTTCATACCGATTGTTAGACCGTTCTTGGCACACTGATTTTGACTACGGATAACTCCGTTTACCTGATCAAGATATAAGGCTCACGGTGGGTGTGACTGGTCGACAGGGGATGCTTACTCCTCCTAGGCACCTGATCCCACCTCTGGTGTGCCCAGGGATCCGTGTTTGTCTAACTCTATTTTGTATTGCTTATAGGAGTTATGAAATTGATCATCATTCGTTATCTTCACCTTTCATACAGCACTCACGGTTCTCTGTTATGTAAACATGTAGATTGCTTTATAGAAAATAGCATGTTTCAAATAAAATGAAATGTGCTAAACACTGAAAACAATTCAATTATGTTCAGAATCAATTTGTAAAATGAGAATCTGCTTTAAACGAACCTTTACTAGTACATGTATATCTAACCTATATAAAGAGAAACATGACACGAGCGTTGTTTACATAACAAAGAATTGCATGTGAGCTCTTTATCTTCCATGTACCTTGACAACTGACTTTAAATTTTTGCTGTTCACTAGAAATATATTCTAAACATTAACAAGAGGCCCAAGGGCCTAGAATCGCTCTTCTGATAAATTGTACAACCCCACCATTTCTATTCTTAGCCTCTTAGTATTCTAAATCTTAATTAAATCCTAAGAATTAAAAAAAGTAGGTCAATGTGACCTACTTTTTGGTTTACACATTTTGAGAACCCAAGAAATATCAACTGACAAAGTTTGATGATTTTAAGCCAATTAGTATCTGAATATTGAAATATAGCTGTCAAATTCCAATCGTAGGTCATGGTGACCTACTTTTTGGTCAGCGAACTCCGAACATGCAAGACCCATCAACTGACAAAGTTTGATGACTGTAGGTCAAATAGTATCTGAAATATTTAAATATAGCCGTTTAATTCCAAAAGTAGGTCAAGTTGACCTACTTTTTGGTCGAAACCCTTCGAACATGCAAGACCCATCAACTGACAAAGTTTGATGACTGTAGGTCAAATAGTATCTGAAATATATAAATATAGCCGTCCAATTCCAAAGTAGGTCAAGGTGACCTACTTTTTGGTCGAAACCCTTCGAACATGCAAGACCCATCAACTGACAAAGTTTGATGACTGTAGGTCAAATAGTATCTGAAATATTTAAATACAGCCGTCAAATTCCAAAAGTAGGTCAAGGTGACCTACCTTTTGGTCGACACACTCCGTAGACTCAAGATGCATCAACTGTCAAAGTTTGATGATTGTAGGTCAATTAGTGACTGAAATATATAAATATAACTGTCAAATGCCAAAAGTAGGTCACAGTGACCTACGTTTTGGTTGATACACTCCGAAGACTCAAGATGCATCAACTGACAAAGTTTGATGATTGTAGGTCAAATAGTGTCTGAAATATAGTAATTTAGCTGTCAAATACCAAAAGTAGGTCACGGTGACCTACTTTTTGGTCAACACAAACCGAAGACTTTTTTTTGGCACTGTAAAACCTAGGATCATCAAACTTTGGCAGTTGATGCAACTGACAAAGTTTGATGATCCTAGGTTTTACAGTGCCCAAAATATGCATCTAAAATTGAAAATGTGAAATTTGAATATCTGCAAAATTCAAAAAGTAGGTCACTGTGACCTACTTTTTTATAAATATGTTTCAAGGCCTCAAGATGCATCATGTATCTATAATTATGTATACAAAGTTTTGATAGGGGACTGGCACTTAGTCCAACTAAAGCTAAATCCTAGGTGTCTCAAACATACTAGTGTACGTATGAGAGTATACCTTTAGAAGCATTTGCTATACGAATCTTCAATGAAAAAATCAATATGAAAGATGAGGGGGAAACCAAATCAAATCTTTATGCACCTTCTTGAATACACCTGTGTCTACAAGGTAAATTCAACGTCTTGAAGTATGTGCTTAGAAATGGTATCTTTTGGTATCAAAGTGGCGAGATAATTATCGGTGAAAGATAATTTACTTTTTTCAGAAATTTGCCATTAACGGGTATAGAGAAGAACATAGCTTTCAGACAGAAACTCCACAGAGTATCGAGACATAATGGGGTAAAATGTACTGGCGCCGTGATGTTATGGTCGTTAAATCAGCATTAACTGTCTTAATTCTGAAGACAGCTACTACTAGTACTTACACATGTATTCTAGATGTCTTTGTAATGCAGCTATTGATATCTTGATCGTCTCTTTTTTCACATGTTCTGTTTTCTCCCATACCAGAGATTTGATCTGCATTTAGTCTCCGCTGACGGAGAGTTCCATATCCAAGATTTTTTTTTCTAATGTAAGTGTATGTGTGTATGGGCATTCCACGTCTCAATACAATTACAATATTGGCGTTGTATCGATAATGGATATATGTGTGGTGTTTTTCAGATGGAGGAATTATTTGCATATCTTGCATTTTAGATCCTCTTCCTTTCTGATCCGATGCCCCAACTTACTTTATGACATTATCCACATAATTACACCAATGCTATCATATGCACCTTTGAGCGTACATAGTGTATGAAAAGGGTGCTATATAAATATGGTATTATTATATGGAAAAATTGAAGTAAAAGTTTGACAGAAATAACAATCGATGTACTGTATTTAAAACTATCAGAAAATAATTAGGTCTGCATTATATCTTGTGGAACTTGCCAATGTGCATTTAGTTCTGCTTTACAACATGCGGAAATATGTTAATATATGGTAGATATGCCTTAAATTAGGGCAAGTTATCTAATAAATGACTAGTGCATACAATTCATGAAGGTCTTGAAGTCATTTGAAGTCCTTTAAAGTAAAAAAACAAAAGTGTGACCTTGAATTAACCGTAACACAGAGACGTACTGCACACTTCCGTAATTTGAGAATGCATGGTGACATGTTGAAAAATGGAATACAATGTAGTTTTGGATATTTTTATAACGTTTTCTTTTGAAAATGATAATTGAATAGAGAGAGAGAAAAAACCTGTAGTTTGGTGCATACTGTGATCTCATTCAAACTGCACATAATATCTGTCCATTAACCTCTTACAGCCCTGCAGTATGACTTACAATGGTGCTAGATCAGCTTGTAACAGCAGTTTTAAAATTAGAAACGTGTTAGGAAAGAAAAATGGGTTACGCTTTCATTATGATTTGCCATGGTTTCACCATGTTTTTAAAACGCTGATGAAAATCAGGCACAATTTACAATATTTACATTTACTTCCGTTTTGGCACTAATAAGCCTACATCTATAGATACAATGTACTATATAGTATGAATTGTGTTAAGAATAATCGTGATTCTAGTATATAAACATGGAACTTTCATCAAAATTTGTCCAACATTCAGGGACCGGAGAAGGTAAAAGACAAAGAGGATAAGAAAGGGGTGAGAGAGAGAAGAAAGGATTGATAAGAAAGGGGTGTGAGAGAGAGAGAGAGAAGAAAGGAGGGATAAGAAAGGGGTGAGAGAGAGAAGAAAGGAGGGATAAGAAAAGGGTGAGGGAGAGAGAAGAAAAGAGGGATAAGAAAGGGGTGAGAGAAGGAAGAAAGGAGAACGGAATGAAGAGAGGATGGGAGGGAAGGAAGCGGAGATATGAAAGGAGCTCGAGGAGAGAGGTAGTGGCGGTGGATGGAAGTAGTTGACCCCCGATCAACACCCATAAACATTTAAATTTGATTAAAACAGTATGTTAAGCGAGATCAGAATAGACGATTTTGTTTCAAGGAATAAACGTTTATGTTTTGGTCATATCTTTGGTGATTTCATGGAAATTACAAAGGACTAGTCTATACATGCATAGGAAAATTAAGTTTTTTTCATTTCGATTCTCATTGCGAATACATTACATTGTCAAATACGATTATTCTTAACACACACACACACACACACACACACAAGATTCACACTGTATCAGAAATATATTGAATAAAGCACAGATATTGCAATTAACTCTTAAATAAAATCCTTTTAAAATCTTATCAAGTATATAAAATGTCTCCTGCAATGGTACTTGACAAAAGTATAAACTGGCATCAAAATATTTGATATTGAAAAAGAGACATTCATGTATTTCAGTGGCCGAGTGCAAAGGTTTTTCAATTTTACATTAATCTGTTTGTTCGCACCAGGAAGTAGACAGGAATGTACCAATGCCTCCGTCCTTGGCCACAGAACAGCGAGATTTGAAAATACATGCTGTTCTATGGCCCATTGAAAGTTTTTGACAAAATCTCCCGCCAGTGGCGTTATGATCACATAAAAGTTCGGCCCTTCACAAATGCTCGAACAGCGTAGCAAATTTTCGAAATATTGTCTGCATGGCATTTCGTGTGGTGGCACAAGAATCAGTGAAGTTTTGAAACGGGTGGAGCCTGCAGCTACACATAGGATGCACATGACTGAAGCACAACACATCGAAGAGTTTAAAAACTGAATGAAAAATTATTTAAGAGTTTTCTTACCCTGTTACGTAATTTAGCGAAGCTTTTCACTCTCCGCTTTCAGAAATGTTGAAATCAGCAAAACACATGAATACATTTGAATATTTACTTAATTGTTTGAATTTTTTTTACTAAAGATAGACAAATGTAATAGAAATTTCCACACAATAGCAGAACAAGAGATGATCTATTTCAAGTCGGCATTGTAAGATGAAGGAAACAGAAGCTCTGCAGAGCAATTGACCAATGAATAATTCTTTAAGTAATTTAACTTCATATTTACGGTATTTAAAAATTATCGACTGACAATTCATAGTGCTTTCTTTTTTCTTGGTTCCCTTGGTGGAATATCAAATTAAAAACAGCAACGAATCCATTGAATTTCTAGGGGTTTTTCGTTTGCTTTTCTTGAACAATTTCTCTCAATGGCTGTATAACGACGAGTGAAAGCGTGGCGAGAAATTTCATCACTATGGAAACCACGATGATAACTTGTCAAGAGGTCCAGCACGTACTGTGCTGGTCACGTGATCCTAAAATCATTGGCTCCAGAGGTTGTAAATTCATCCCTGTACCGTGAGAGGAGGTATCCTCCATGTATTCAATATTTTTTCACATAGGAGAGAAAGCTAATTGCGCTCTCTCTCTCTCTCTCTCTCTCTCTCTCTCTCTCTCTCTCTCTCTCTCTCTCTTCTCTTCTCTTTTCCTTTTCTTTTTTTTTTGATGCTGTTTCATCGTCAAATTTGTTCATTCAACATTGTTTACATCTAAATTACCACAAAATGCAGGACCTACTTTTAAAGCGTCGATAGAAGTGTAAATGAGAAAGGGTAGCGGTAGAATGCAACTGAACTTTGTGTAACGCGCCCTCTGGTGAGCGAATGAGAAAAGTAGAACTTATCGTTACCATGGTTACATGTGTATACATGTCTACTGTATATATACTGTACATGAAATCAGCGACCAGCACGTTCAACACTGAAAATATTTCATAAGATAGATGGATATTTATGCACAGATATTTGAAGTCGAATTCTTGTTTTATGACGTCAATATCCTATAACAGCGTACTACAATACTGCTATAAATACATGTATAAGGAATCGCGGTTTTTTGTTATAGAAATAAAGATCTTTTATGAATATCGGATTGTAAATATTTTTACAAAGGATATTCTTTGTATTTACATAAAACCCGGCTTCCCAAATCGTGTTTGTCAACACACTTGTCATAGCTAGGACACCACAAAGAAGAAAGAACAGAACGTTTCCGTTGTAAAAGCTTTTTTTCCCACCGAAGCCGTCCACTAATAGTTGAGTCACGTGACATGTACATATAAACAGGGCTCGTGCTTTGTTTTGAAAATGAAAAGTTTAGATGTTTTAAATACATCTTTGTGTCAGTGTTTGAAATTCAGGTTTGTTGCTATGTATACACGAATCAAATACTATCATATTATTGATTAGATATCTTCATGGCCGTAGGAACCGGGGGGCACGGGCGTGCCACCCCCCTCCCCCAATATTTTTTTTAAAAAAATTCGTATAGTAAAATTCACATATAGTGTAATGTATAATTATTTTTAAGCAGAAAGTTCATTTAATTCAATGAGACTCAGAGTCAGTCAGTGTGACTGGTCTTTAGCTAAAATTAAAAAAATATATGATGAAAATCACTTAATGCCTTAACATTTCTTAGGGCATCATCCAAAAGGTCGTAATCATGAGGTAATGGTTCGGTTCTCGTTCCCAGCTCCGCATCTGGCGTCAAACCTATGATATGTAGTGACTGTTCCTTTGCCAAGTGCCCGGCACTAGTGTCGTTTAAAGTCCTTTACCGGTATTTGTTGACGACTCATACGAGTGAAAAAATCTCGCAAGGGACGACTGATCAAAAGGTATCTAATATGTGTGACCTTGACTAACTTTCAAGGTCTAATAATTCATTAGATAGCTTGTTCATAGAAACTTCGTCTTGATACAAAAATGTCTATGCCCAACTGCCCTAATACCAGTTCAACGTTTGTATATATTTAAAATCTTTTTGTAAAGCTAATATGATGAATTGTTGACTTTTTTATCATCACAGTTTTTATGGTAAAGGTAAACCCGACAATGTGTGAAGTACTATTTATCAGTGACGTAACACCCCCAATGTGACGTAGGTCATGACGTGTAACAACTTTTTCAAAGCTTGTAAAGTCTCAGGCTGTCAAGACCTGTTTCATTCTTGGTCCAAGAGTAGACACTATCGTATCAGTGTAAGATCAACCTTCCGCACAGTTTTAACTTTGATTATATTTCACAATGTATGCCCAGACGGACGAAAGAAAGGCATTTTTCGAAAAAGTGCACGAAGAAGCAAGGAATGCAGGAAAAAGGGATGGGGAACACTAAGTTTTCTTGTTAGACTCAAAGGGCAAATTTTTAAGAAATATCCTCTTCCAACAAGCATACCTAATATCACAACTTCGAATATTCGAAAAGATGCTGTTTCCTCAGAGCTTTATCCAAATGATGCTCCTTCTGAGCTTATCCCGATTCAGATATATGGTGATGGGAATTGTTTATTCAGAACTCTCTCTTTTTTGTGTTTGGACATGAGGACAATTTTAAGGAAATGAGGGTACGAATTGTGTTTGAACTTGTTTCAAACCTGAAGCGCTACACGAATGAAAACACTTTTGTGACCATGTCAGCAAACAAAAGTTCACTTCAATATGTCTTTGAAAGTTCCCTGTCAAAAGAGTGTTTAATTACTGGTGATTTGATTGCTTCGTTACAAAAGGAAACAATAAAAACAACCCAAAACGGTTACGGTGAAATTGCTTCCTACGAGCCTGATCTTAAATACGTCTGTCCATGTCCCTTTAATAACCCCAACCCCAACCCCCCAAAAAACCAACTTCTAAAGACAACGACTACTTATTTAAGATGTCATAATTTGTAATGTAACTATCGGTATTTTGATTGTGTGTCTCTTTCTCTTCTCTTTGTGAGTTCTCTCACACCAGAGATTTGGTTTACATTTTTCTTTGTGAGTTCTCTCACACCAGAGATTTGGTTTACATTTATCCTCTGTCGACCAAGAGTACCAGGATTATGTAAGAAATGAAAAACATCATCAAATATTTACGTTTGACTGCAATTTAGTGTTTAGGTCATTCATCTGAGACGTCTTAATTCTTTTTCCTTTTTCTTTTTTATTTTATCCTCTACTCTTAATCTTTTCTTATTATAGAATTTGGGGTTTTTTTTAAAACAATATTTTCTGATCTGATAGCCCCACTATATTAATTTTCTTACACCAATTTTATCACATAAAAACTGAAGAAGTAAACGTTTGACAGAAATTACGATCAATGTACAAAAAAATTTAACTATAAAAGAAATAATTGGATCTGCCTTATATCTTATGGAAATTTGGAAAACCTATAAATAGGTTTATAAATAGGTTTGCGCTTCACATTAGGACACAATTTCTGTTAAACCACTAGTGCACAAAATTCATGAATGCTCTGAAGTCATTCCAAGGTCCCTGAATTATAAACGTAACACAAAAGCAAGGTGCACACATCCGCAATTGGAGACGTGCAAAGAATTTGAATGGTTTTGAATATTTTTATCAGGTTTTGCTCGATTAGCGTTCGTTCTTTGTATAAGAAAATGACAATTTAAAAAGAAAACAGGTCTGTAGTTTGGTGCATACTGTGATCTCATTCAAACTGCACATAATGTATAGCCATTGTCTTCTTGCAGTCCTGTGGTATGAATTACAATTATGCCAAATCAGCTTGTGACAGTGGTTCTAAAAGTGATAAACGTATTAGGAAACAAGAGGCCCATGGGTCACATCGCTCACCTGAGTCACTTTGGCCCATATTTAAAGATGCTCCCTATATATTCGCATGTAAAACTTTGATCCCTGTTGTGACCCCAACCTACCCCGAGGACCATTATATTTACAAACTTGAATCTGCATTATGTTAGGAAGCTTTCGTGTAAATTTCAGCTATTCTGGCCAAGTTGTTCTTGAGAAGAGTTTTATATGATTTTTTGAAGGGCTGCAAAATTTAGGCCTATGCTCGGCGCTTTTGGCCTTTGAGCAGGGAGGGGTCTTTATCGTGCCACACCTGCTGTAACACGGGTTTCACGACAAATAATCTGAAACTCAGTTCGTAAAATAGGACAATAAAAAGGCTGAGGAGTGTTGGAACAAAATCTTAAGAATTTTATACAAAATCGCACTAGTTTACAAAAAGTGTATAATTCCTAAAAACTGAAATTGTTTGTGAATCTAATCCTTTAATACATTGTATATCATAAATTATTCAAATCTGGCATCACACATATAATTTGATTTTCTAAGCTATTTTGGGTGGGTGGGTTAAAATGTCAATTTTTTAAACGAAACTGATTGAAAAATCCAATCCTTCTTTAGTATCCCCCATTTCTTCTATCAAATTGTCATCATTTTTGTATGAAAATCCTTTTATTATGTTTAAGTTGGGTATATTTAATTATCTTTTTTAAATGGCATGATTTATAAATGCATTGCACAGTGGAAAATGTTATATTTATGATATGTAACATCATGGCTGTGAATGTCATTTAATTTCATTACAATACTAATATAAAGTTAAATACAATATACTAATTAACGTATTAATCAATTGATTAATTATTAGAATGAATCAAAGAGACAATTATGAAACACGTACATACAGTGTAAGTCACTAAGACCTTAAACTGATATATTAGGTGTCTATTAGATATTAGTAAATTCCCTAATATACCTAAAACATCATGAAGGTCAACTGGTGTTCAGACCACAGGATGGTAAAACCATTTTTAATTTTGTTCTTTAATGTTTCAGTTGTAAGCTTAGGAAATTAAAATGTAGCAATCTGTTAAATTAAAATGCACGTGAAGAAATCTACTAAGAAATTGTCAACAGTGATAGACAATGCATTAAACATTAAACGCAGAAAGTGGATTTAAAAAGATTAAATATGTGATAGAAAGCGATAAATTCAAAAAGACAGTTCTGAACACGAAGAACAAACTTTTGCGTATCGAATCAGATGAGAGATATAAACACCACATGCAGGTGATAATGAAATATCCCTACATAAATAAGGGAAGTTGACGATGCGGAAGCTAAAATCATCCCGTATGTCATAAAGTTGAGTATTTTTAAATACATTTTTACGCAATTCCTCTGCAGAGCAGTCAAGATGGGAGTACTAGTAATTCATAATATCCGTCCCCTCTTCATCACAGTGGGAAAGATCTTGAAAGGAAGCGGCTTTGCATTGTTATTGAAACTGGAATACATGCATTGTCAGAATGGATTAAAAGTATCAGAGGAATATTAAAATCCCGCATTAGACATATGTAAACAAAAGTACGTACTATCTATCCTTCTGTGTTTAATAAACCAGAAGTAATAAAAGAATTAGATGGGTTACATGAGGAATATGTTTTGGTTCCAGCTGACAAAGCTTGTAAAACATTGTCTTTGTTTGTAAGGATCATTACTACAACTTTATTTTAAACGAACTGGGCATTAATCCCACTTTTGGTAATCGTACTTATACTCCAATTGCCCTTTTAAAAGATGAAATTCTTCAAAACCATGCTTCAGTTTTAGGCACATGAAAGGTGAAGATAACGAACAGCGATTAATCTCATAACAAATAGAGAGCTGGGCAAACACGGACCTCTGGACACACCAGAGGTAGGATCAGGTGCCTAGGCGAAGTAAGCATTCCCTGTCGATCGGTCACACCCGCCGTGAGCCCTATATGTTGATCAGGTAAACGGAGTTATCCGTAGTCAAAATCAGTGTGCCAAGAACGGCCTAACAATGGGCATGAAACACGTCAGACAGCAGTTGACCCAATGATAGGTTTTATTGGCAAACTAGATCGTTATAACTACTATAGAACTTGCGAAATGCTGATATTAAACGAGAATGTTGGAACCTCTGCACCATCAACTTGTTTGTCAGTAGCCTGCTTCGATTTAAAAACTGACCATACGTAGAACAAGCTCCTGTGTATCGAATCAGTTGAGAGATATAAACACCATATGCAGGTGATAATGGAATATTGCTGCATAGATATGGGAAGTTGACGATGGAGAGATTGAAATCATCCCGTTTGTCATAAGTTGAGTTGTTGGTTTGCCGTTAATATCTACTTTCAATAAAATATCTAAGTATGAAGCAGAAATGGACGACTCTGTGGTGTCTTTTATTTCGAGTTCACTGGGATATATTGAATCGACATATGAATGAAAATTTACATTGTTCATCGTCGATATATCTAAATGTCGAATTGAAGACCACAGCAAGAGATTTTTTCTTCTCATGTACCGGTAGAAGTTTTTTTTAAATAAATTCTGCTTCATAGGAATATAAAAACAGGTCAGCTAACTATGGAGCACAATTTGTGCACTTGGGGATTCCCACAGACTGTTGGAAGATCTGATCATCAAAGACCACAAAGATATTGTCAATGAGGGACTCTAGCATATTTTTTATTTCAATTTCAAAGTACTTGTGCGTGGAATCAGAGTGGCGTTTAACAAAGTAATTTTTTTTGGATGACTGATCACTAGATAGGAATACTTTGTACATTGTACATTTTACGATACAGAATATTATTGACACTGGCAACAGCATTGACATAACTCTACTCCAACCATGCAAGAATTGTTTGGACATGCACGCACGTCGTATAAACTATCAGTCATAAACTTATCTCCATGTTGATGAGGGACAGCCAAACCTCCCAGATCTGGAAGGAATGGGTGGAGAATTTGGACAGAGGGAACTGAGTATGAATGGACAAATGTTGCTAAATTGTGCCACAATTTATGGACATTGTATATGCTTTTCGCATTGAGTAGGAAAGCGACACGGATGGGGATGGCGTAGAATTGGAAAACTTCAATAAAATATTTGATAACGATTGTGACTGATGATCTAAGATCATAATTTTATCAGTGCCATGATATGTAGGATTGATATTGATTTTAGATGCAATTGTTATTACATATATGTACTTAAAGATTCGCAAAGGTATTGCATATATATACATAGAAAAAAGTATTGCAAAACCAAAGTTACTCCGTTACAAAAAATTTGAAAACAGAGCAATAACTTTTGAATCCAGTAAGATAATTCAGTATATACCTTTGTTTATAATATACATGCATTCAATTGTCCACTCTTTAAGACTAAAATCAAGCGTGCGACTATTGTACTCACTTCCAACAGAATTGCGAGGGTTTTTTTTACAGAGCTTAATAAATCTTTATTTAACCTGTACATTCTGACAAAGAGCTGGTATAGCGCTTTTGCTGACGAAACGGCCGACTCAGAAATTTAAAGGGAAAACATCGGTTTCCAGTAATAGACTGGCGTGTTGTTTTTAAATATAAGGCCAACGTTTTTAATGTTTCGTTAACCGAGATAAATAACTGCTGCAGTTTAGCATTACTGACATCTTTAATCAATAAACCATGTTCCTATGTGGAATGATGAACAGTACAATATTTTCATAGGTGCATTCATATCACACAACAAACCTTTTTACATATGGCATTACTTAGCTCACTGTCTTTTTTTTGACATGGCTGCAGTAAAATTATTGGTCCTCCGCAATTCTTAAATGCAATTCGATTGCAGATTATTAAAATGAGGAAAACAGGTATGGGTCATCACCATTTAACCATCTGTATAATTGTCAGAAATTACCAGTAACAAATTAGGTCAAAGATCGTGCAAGATATGCAAAACCCCGTAAAACATCTGTTTGGGAGGACAATGCACCTAGCAGGATGGTTAGACAAAACGTTTTTATCAATAGCTCAGTTTCAAAAATGGTTGCAACGTTTGATTTCAACGAGAACAAGGCGAAATCGACTGAAGTAATTTCGCTACCGTGCAAGAGGACTCAAAAAGAGACCTTTGCTTACAATATGTACTCCCAACCACAAAACAGCATGTCTGCGATGGTGTCAAACTCGCAAAGTTAGAACCTAGGCTCTTGGAGGAAAGTCGTCGAACGAGAATCATTTTCCCCATGGTATCACAGATGGACGAATGCGTGAATGCCGATAACTTAGCACTTCTCATACTGAATGAAATACAGAGATCATTCCATTTGATCTATTCCCTTGGGGATCCGGGTTAAAATAGGTCCTCAGTACCCCTTTTTTGTCGTAAGGCGCGATTAAAGGAGCGGTCCTTCGGATGAGACCGTATATATATAGATAGATAGATAGATATATATAAAGCACTAAATAATCACAACTAGGTACTGAAAATTTTCGCCCCAGCCCGGGGTCGAACCAGCGACGTTCGGCACCCACCGCCTAGCAAGATTGTCAAACCAGTGCGTAAGTCCACTCGGCCACAACGACTTCCCTTATTTATATATATGAAAGGTGAAGATAACTAACAGTGATCAATCTCATAACTCCTATAAGCAATACAAAATAGAGAGCTGGTCAAACATGGATCCCTAAACACACCAGAAGTGTGATCAGGTACCTAGGAGGAGTAAGCATCCCCTGTTGACCGGTCACACCCGCCGTGAGCCCTATATCCTGTTCAGGTAAACGGAGTTATCCGTAGTCAAAATCAGTGTGCCAAGAACGGTCTAACGATCGGTATGAAACACGTCGGACAGCATTTGACCCGATGATAGGTTGTATTGACGAACTAGATCGCTATAACGACCATAGAATTTGCGAAATGCTGACTTTAATCGAGACTGTTAAAACCCCTGTACCATCAACTTGTTTGTCAGTAGCTTGCCTCGATTTAAAAACTGACCATACGTAGAACAAGCTCTTGCGTATCGAATCAGTTGAGATATATAAACATCATATGCAGGTGATAATGGAATATTGCTGCATAGATATGGGAAGTTGACGATGGAGAGATTGGAATCATCCCGTTTGTCATAAAGTTGAGTTGTTGGTTTGCCGTTAATATTTATTTCAATAAAATATCTAAGTTTGAAGCAGAAGTGGACGACTCTGTGGTGTCTTTTAATTCGAGCTCACAGGGATATATTGAATCGACATATGAAATTAATTTCTTTACTTATGTTCTTGTTCGTTTCACTCAAACGAACATAAAATATTTATAAAATAAACACAAACACGTTAGATAGGATATGAAGCGCTCTTATGTGCAGTTTAATTATTTAAATGATAAAGAACAGTATGTATACTAAATACCCAAATTTTTGTGATTGATAGTTTTTCTAATAAATTTTCTTTGACATAGCCATCTTTAGCTTTGTCCGACCGCCACCGCCCATGCTTTTTAAACAGTCGATCGCAAACACCTGAAGCTGCGGCTGAAGTAGCGCCACCCGATCTCAGACTGTGAACGCCAAATTTAGACTTGTTTAAACTAATCTTCTGAAGTGCATCCAAGATGATCTCTCTAGCCCTTGTATAAGAAATCGGACGATTGTCTGATCTGAGGTTATAAGTATTGGATTTCTTACAAAAGGACAAGGATCTAAACAAGTACTGAGAAGATTGCATATCAGCATTTGACAATTCTAAGTACTTTTCTAACATATTTACAGGACAAGTATCAGAAAATGTTCTAGAAATATACACCTTGTGACCAGTTTTATACACATCTGCTTTGCTTTTAACTATGTTGATTTCGACACAACTAGTTTGTAAATGAACATCTAAAAAGCGAACATTAACTAATTCCGAGAATCTGAAAAAACCTGCAAAACCTAATAAACACATACACAATGTTCTCAAATTGTACAAATTTAAATCTCTTCCCAACGTAGATACGAGAGTCCTCAAGTGTTCAGGTGTAATCGGTTCCGTTTTGGTAACTGGTTTTGATGTTTCCCTTATTGTCCCAAGATCAGAGTCACAAGGATCAACATAACCTGCTAGAGAATGTGTTCAACTAATAGCATGAGTAGCTGAATGTATCTTGGCGGCCGATCTATATTCCTTTGCTAAGTGAATAATGTAAAGTGCTACATTGGTCTCCGAAGCAGGAAGAGAATGAATTGCAGGACTGAAGCCGTTGCACCATTTGCAAAAGGTGTTAAACACATACCTGTATTGTATTGTTGTATTATTCGCCTTAGATGCCAGATAGTATTTAAGTAGTTCAGAAGCAAGTTCCGATAGACGATAATCTTGTAACTTTCGGACGATTTCCTTCCATCTGCCCACCTTGAATATATCTGAAAAATGTGTTTTTTAAAACAAAACATTAACGTATAATTTAGAAATATATTTATTTAAGGTGTACCAGGACCTTCATCGTCTGCAATACACTTTTGGATGTACCAGGACCACTTGTCTTATGCAATACATCCCTCACTTATGCCACTGCTAATAATTCTCTAGGGTGCACCAGGACCTAATCATCTGCAATACACCAACCCCCCTCACGATATGATCGCATCCAAACGCACAACAAGTATTCCATAATCAAAATATATGGAACCAAATATACAGTTTTTGTTCTGACCATGAATGAGTACATTGTATATCTGCAGTATCTCTAAACAAAAGCACGTCTTTCACATAAGCCT
The DNA here is from genome assembly GCF_947568905.1 of Ostrea edulis. Lineage (NCBI taxonomy): Eukaryota > Metazoa > Mollusca > Bivalvia > Ostreida > Ostreidae > Ostrea > Ostrea edulis. The sequence goes on along the minus strand of NC_079169.1, from coordinate 57,153,646 downwards.
TATAATGGAGATCTTGATCGAACAACATGTTTTCCGCAATTTATTTTGTTATATGTATGACTGTTCGCCACTGACTATTATTTGCAATTTCGGTCGGTTGTCATTTGTTTTCATACCATATAAGTTGACATTTCATTTTCGTTTGAATGTTGTAGATTCAATACAGTTTTCAAATTCAATGGTTAGCTAAAAAGAAATTGAGATGTTGATCCTTTCAAGGGATGAGATTTACTCCCCCACATTGTGAAAAGGGCAGTATCAGTATCTACAAACAAAAAGTATGCTTCATATTTCAGAAGATTTGAAAAATTGGTGTACAGCACAATCATTGGTTCATCGTCCAGCATCCGTTTCCACAGTACAATTTTCTACGTGGTTTGGTACAACAGAGAAGATAATTCAGTACTGGAAGCTAATTTCTATAGCGTTAGCTAGATCCACCAACTCTCATCTAATCCGTGTGAAAATAATCTGCTGATATTAATCCTGGAAGGACCGTAGCCTCTGTTAGTAAAACAGTAAACAAGAAGGAACCGATTACTATAGACGAGCAATTATCATTCCTGTGATTCAGAGAGTGATCCAGAAATTTAAGTTAAGGTCCTTGTTTTTGTGTTAGCCTAGTTTTGCTGGTTTTCTCCGGTTCAGTGAATTGACAGAAATCCATATTTGCGATATTAAATGAAATTAGCTGATATCGAAATCCATCATTTACAGAAGAGGAAATTCGGTTATCATAGCCAAAACAGGAAACAAATTGTCAAATGTTCTGGTTTAGTAGATACATAGAAACCGCAGGATTACACATTTCCTCCAGAGATTTTGCTTACATGTACCTTTATGGTGGCGTTACAGCAGTTTCCATACCGTGTTCTAACTACAACGTTTCCGAATAACTGTTAAATTCATGGTTGATGGATGACAGATTAGGTTAAGGATGGTAGTATAAAGGTCAGATAATAATAATAATAATAATGGTTTCAATGAATTTTGGGCTTGGAAATACCCATATCATTTACATACCTTTGTTCTGTGCGATCTTGTACAACGAACGCAACCAACCTATTCACTTTTTCTGTTATGTTTTATTATCAAATAGTCAAGAAAATATTTATTTTCGGACGAGGGCACTGAGGGAGAAAATAATGAAAGTTATCGTTAATAGACAAAACGTTGTCGATATATCTAAAAGTCGAATTGAAGGCCACAGCAAGAGATTTTTTCTTTTCACGTAGTTGTTGAATAAATTATGCTTCATAGGAATATAAAATCAGGTGAGCTAACAAAGGAGCACAATTTGTGCCCATGGGAATTCCAAAAGACTGTTGGAAGACCTGATCACCAAAGACCACGAAGATATTATCAATAAGGAACTCTATGGGGCGCCAAATTAACATAAACTCAAATAATTCAAGATATCTTCAATTATTTGAAGATATCAATTCATTTGATGCGTGCAACAATTCAATTAAATATCTCTTCAAATAATTAATGATATCTTCAATTCTGAATTACTTGAATTGATGATAGCATTAATTCTTCAGCTGAATTGATGCGTGCTTTAATTGAATTAATGATCTCTTGAAATGAATTAATGATATCAACAATTGAATTGATGAACGCTACAATTCAATTGAAGAGAGCAATAATTGATATAATGCGCGCATTAAATCAATTGATGAGAGCAATAATTGAATTGATGCGCGCATTAATTCATTTGATGAGAGCAATAATGGATTTAATGCGCGCATTAATTCAATTATTGCTCTCTTCAATTGAATTAATGATATCTTTCATTCATTTGAAGAGAGCAATAATTCTTTTAGAGAGAGCAATTATATAATTAAAAATATCTTCAATTCAACATATCCATAATCGAATTAATGATCTCTTTAATTGAATTGTTGCTCTCTTTAAAAGAATTGATGCGCGCATTGATTCCTTATACAATAGCATTGTAAATAATTAAAGATATCTTCAATTGAATTAAAGAGATCATCAAATTATCTATACCGAGCTCTAAATCAATTATTGCGAGCAATATTTCTACGAAATTGATGCTCGCATCAATTGAATTGAAAAGAGCAATAATTGAATTAATGCGAGCATGAAATCAACCATTTTTCTCATAAATTCAATTGATGCGCGCATTAATTCAATTGATGAGAGCAATCATTTAATTGAAGCGCGCATTAATTCATCGGATGAGAACGATAATTGATTTAAAGCGCGCATTAATTCAATTAAAGAGAGCATTGAATTAATGATATCTTGAAATAATTGAATATATCTTAAATTATTTGAGTTTATGTTAATTTGGCGCCCCATAGAACTCTAGCATATTTTTTATTTCAATTTCAGAGTACTTGTGCGTGGAATCAGAGTGGGGTTTAACAAAGTCATTTTTTTGGATGACTGATCACTAGATATGAATATTTCCGTTTTCCATTTTTGTTGAAGAAGCAACTGTCTATGATGTTAAAAAGTCTAGTCTATTATTTATCGTAAGGGAATGGTCGTGTTAAGTGTTGAAAAGTCAAGGTTTTGATGTTATAGATTTGGGAAAAGTTTTGCAATTTCTAGTTTACTAAAAGTTCTTTAGAATCTTCTCAGGAACCACTGGGCCAGAAGAGCTTAAATTTACATGAAAGCTTCCTGACATAGTGCAGATTCAAGTTTGTTCAAATCATGTCCCCCGGGGTTAGGATGGGACCACAACTGGGGATCAAAGTTTTACATACAAATGCATAGGGAAAATCTTTAAAAATCTCCTTCTCAAAAATTCCTGGTCAGGAAAGTGGAAATTTACATGAAGGGTTTCTGACATAGTGCTGAATCAAGTTTCTTAAAATCATGACCCCCGGGGGTAAGATGAGGCGATAATAGGGGATCAAAGTTTTACTTACAAATATATAGGGAAAATCATTAAAAATCTTCTCAAAAACTACTGGGCCAGTAATGTGGAAATTTACATGAAAGCTTTATGACATAATGCAGATTCAAGTTTGTTAAAACCATGACCCCCCGGGAATAAGATGAGGCGACAATAGGGGTTCAAAGTTTTACATACAAATATATAGGGAAAATTTTTAAAAATCTTCTTTTCAAGAACCACTGAGCCAAAAAAGCTGAGATTTACATAAAGGCTTCCAGACATAGTGCAGCTTCAAGTTTGTTAAACTCATGACCCCTAGGATTAGGATGGGGCCACAACTGGGAATCATAGTTTTACATAACTAATAAATAGAAAAAAATCTTTAAAAATGTTCTCAAAAACCATTGGGCTAAAGAAGTTTACATTTGCACAAAAGCTTCCTGACATAGTGCAAATTGAAGTTTGTAAAAATCATGGTCCCCCGGGGGTAAGATGGGGCCACAGTAGGGGATCAAAATTTTACATACAAATATATATGGAAAATCATTAAAAATCTTCTGATGAAAAATCACTGGCCAGAAAAGTTTACATTTACATGAAAGCTTCATGACATGGTGCAGATTCAATTTTGTAAAAATCATGGCCCCCGGGAGTAGGTTGGGGAAAAATCTTTAAATATGAGCCAAGGTGACTTAGGTGAACGATGTGGCTTATGGGCCTCTTGTTTAGAATCCACATATGATTAACACCACTTCTGGCATATGTAGTCGCACAGTAAGTTTAAAGTTTCTCCTTCACAGCTGTTAATATTTTCGTGAGGAGCAAAGATAGGGGCTTGGTAGAGCACTTACTGGGTCCAGCAATGTATCTTTGTAAGGGTTTTTATGTAGTTTAGGAGTCCAGTATAGGTACGGTAACTCGTATTCATTCGAACCATTGACTGGGATATTAAATGTGTCTAAAACTGAAGCATGGTTTTGGAAAATTTCATCTTTTGAAAGGGCAGTTGGACTACAAGTACGTTTACCGAAAGTGGAATTAATGCAAAGTTCGTTTTTAATACAGTGGTAATGATGAGCCTTATAAAGACATTGTTGTTACAAGCTTTGTCAGCTGCAACCAAAACATATTCCTTATGCAACCAATCTAATTCTTTTATCACTTCTGGTTTACTAAACACGGAACTTTTGTTTCAATATATCCAATAATATTCTGACAATGTATCAGGGGTACAGGGGTTTCTACAGTCTCGATTGAAGTCAGAATTTCGCAAATTTTATGGTCATTGTATAACGAGCAAGTTCGTTAATACAACCTATCATTGGGTCAAATGCTGTCTGACGTGTTTCATACCGATTGTTAGGTCGTTCTTGGCACACTGATTTTGACTATTTATAACTCCGTTTACCTGATCAAGATATAGGGCTTACGGCGGGTGTGACCGGTCGACAGGGGATGCTTAATCCTCCTAGGCACCTGATCCCATCTCTTGTCCAGGGGTCCATGTTTGCCCAACTATCTATTTTGTATTGCTTAATAGGGGTTATGAGATTGATCACTGTTCGTCATCTTCACCTTTCATCAAGTTCTTCTTTTTCATATTTAACCCATCGTCTGGCATAATCTTCGACAGAATTCATAATAGAGATGAAGTTCTGTCGCCAATTGAAAGACCGAGGTTCTCTGTATTTAGGACCTTTTAGAATAAGTGATTTGAGGTCCTCATTTTCAACTATATCAACATCACCAGTAGTGACATATCCAGCTGGACTATAGTTGAAAGAAGATGAAGAACAAGAATAACTAGGTGGATTAAGTATGAGGTGGTCTATATCTAAGCACTGCACAGTTTGTTTATAATTAAAAAGTTTGGGTGCAATAGCAGAAGTATATTAGTAGGAAATACTGGGTGTAGACTTGAACTTGAATTAAGTTGCATTACACGACTGAACCCTTTTATGTTGCTTATATTGACGGCATCTATTTCTTTGTTTGTAAATTGGAGCTTTAAGGAACTGGCGGCATGATTTGGAAGGAATATCACCCGTGGTGCTTTAAAGAGCCTGTGATTGGCAACATCCATAATCATAGAATTCAGTTTACATTCAGGTGTTGAAAAATCCAAGTATAGACTAGCTGTGACTTCTTGAAATAACGTATGTAAAACTCTCAATGGAACAGAGTAAAGTTTTGTATGAATATAATGTGGACCCAATTGTCTGTTGACGCAAGGTAAAAGTGAATCAAACGTGACATCATTCATACTTGGGTCTTTTATATGAACGATGTCCATGACTACGTTTCCGTCTTTGAGTATTGGGAAAGAATCCTATGTATATGTCACCTCCCTAACTTGGGTATAAAAGGTCTTCTTTTTTTTTCTTTTTTCTTTTTTGCATTCTGTGAACAGACACTGCATTTTATTAAACTATATAAATAGAGATTAAGGTGACCTTTTTCATAATAATCAAAAAACAGTCATCAATCTAATAAATCCTGTAAAGAATAAAAAATAAATTCATCTCCTATTGACCGGCCACACTCGCCGTGGACCCTTCATCTTGATCGGGTAAAAGAAGTAATCCGTAGTCAAAATTAGTGTGTACATAATAGCCCAGAACAATTGATATGAAACGTCAGACAGCATTTGACTGAACGACAGGTTGTACCACTGAATTTGCGAAACAATGACTTTAAACGAGACTTGAAATCTTATTTGTCACTTCCGGTTTCGATTTAAAAACTAATCATTCGCATAACACGCACTTGCGTATCGAATCAGTTGAGAGAAAAACACCATATGCAGGTGATAATGGAATATAAAGCCCCTTTCACACATTCACAGATGAGACGCCGGATTGTCGATCCATGATGGTCCGTGACAATCCGCCATCACCGTGCACAAAACGTGTATGCATTCGGCGTCGCCCGGGACAATCGGGCTTGGCAAAGTCAAACCGTGAAAAAATTTAAACATTTTTAATTTTTACCCCGGATCGTCCCGGAAGAAAATCCTCCGTATTGATCCGTGTAGGTACCGTGTATCAACCGAGAGGTCCGTGTATTAACCGAGAAGTCCGTGTAGCCACCGAAGTAACCGTGTAAAGTCCGGGGTCATCCGTGTACGAAACTTTTCTGCTGAAGAACACGGATGTCTACGGTCTGTACACGAATTGTTCCCGGTAACTACACGGACAGACACGATAAACACTGGGAAGAAAGACCGTGATAATCCGAGCATCTCCGTGAAAGAACCGTGGATGGACCGGCAGAAACCGTGATCTTCCGTAAGCTCCATGCTCATGCCGGCACCGACCGGGAATTTTCCCCGGGACATACGGGTAGCTACCGTGCTTATCTGTAGAGAAACCGGCGTTTTCGTGTCTGCATCGTGATAAGACCGTGTTGACACCGGCATAACGTCGGATCACCTCGGATGACTAGAATTTTGCATCCGGCTCCTGATCCGTGAAAAGGACTTTGCTACACAAGATATGGGCAGTTTACGATGGAGGAGCCGAAGTCATTCCGTTAATCACTGGGATATATCAAATCGGGGTATGAATGAAAATGATTATTATTAAATTGAAATATCCAAGTCGACTTGAACCCCATAGCAAGAGATTTTTTTTTCTCATGTAGAAAGGTTCAAGTAAATTTTGCCTCATAAGAGTATAAAAACATGTCAGCTAATACAGGAGCACAATTTGTGTCCATAGGTATTCCGTCAAACTATTGGAAGACCCGATCACTAAAGAGTAAAGACCAAGTAGATATTGTCAATGAGGAACTCCCAACATTCTTTCTTATTATCAGCTGAGCATTTGTGCGTATAATCAAAGTGTTTAACAAAGTAATATTTTAGATAAATGATCACAAGATATAAATATTTCAATGTTCCATTTTTATTGAAGTAGCTATCTATGTAATGAAGTCAAAAGGCCTGGTCTTTAATTCATCAAGAGGAATGGTCGTGTAAAGTGTTCTCTGGGATGACATGTGCTGTGTTGAAGTAGTATAATCAAAACACTTCAATGAAAGGTGAAGATAACAAACAGTGATCAATCTCATAACTCCTATAAGCAATACAATATAGATCGTTGGGCAAACACGTACCCCTGGACACACCAGAGGTGGGAACAGGTGCCTAGGAGGAGCAAGCATCCCCTGTCGACCGGTCACACCCGCTGTGAGCCCTAGATCCTAATCAGGTAAACGGAGTTATCCGTAGTCAATGTCAGACAACATTTGACCCAATGATAGGTTGTATTGACAAACTAGATCGTTATAACGACCATAGAATTTGCGAAATGCTGACTTCAATCGAGACTGTTGAAACCCTTGTACCATCAACTTGTTTATCAGTAGCTTGCCTCAATTTAAAAACTGACTATACGCAGAACAAGCTCTTGCGTATCGAATCAGTTGAGATATAAACACCATATGCAAGTGATAATGGAATATTGCTACATAAATACGGGAAGTTGAAATCATACAGTTGGTCATACAGTTGAGTTGTCTTTCAATAAAATATCCAAGTAGGACGCAGAAGTGGACGACTCTGTGGTGTCTTTTATTTCGAGTTCACAGTGATATATCGAATCGACATATGAATGAAAGTTATTGTTAATAGACAAAACGTCGTAGATATATCTAAATGTCGAATTGAAGGCCACAGCAAGAGATTTTTTCTTCTCGCGAAGAAGTTTTTCAATAAATTCTGCTTCATATGAATATAGAAACAGATCAGCTAACAAAGGAGTACAATAGATCTAATAAGTCTATCGAACACATATATGGCAAGCCATTTTACTATTCGTTCAAGAGATACATGTACCTCCTTAATGTAAAGAAATGTCTCTAGCAACGAGGCGTTGAGAAATATCCTAAAGATGTAAAAGAATCATCTCTACAACTCGTATCATTCTTAATTGAGGTCAGTGCAATCTAGTTTTTTTACTGTCGGCACCTACTCCCAAAAAGATGCATCATCCATTTGATGATTCTAAATTTTATAGTATCCAAGCTGTGAGCCAGATAGTTTTACAATACTGTGTCATATCATTCATAATGACGTCATTGTTTTAAAGGGACTGATTTACTTTTAATGATCAAAATCCACTGTCTAATGTGTTTAAAAGATTTCACATAAAAATTAAGGTTATACATTATTACAAAAGCTCATTTTAGAGAGTTTAATATTTGTTTCGTAAACAAAGATTGCGGTATCCTATTGTTTACGATTTTTTAAATAAATGGATATCGATCTATATTTATTATATCTTTCACATTTCAAGCATTTTGGGGGTAAAATGCGTTATCTAAAAGTTAAAATTTGTGACTATGCAAAATTAAGATGCTTTATATAACAAATTTAATATTTCACTTCTTTGTTTGTATACATAAAATGAATTGAGTCTTTGTTTACATAACACAGATTTAAGGCTAAAATATAGCTTTTAATCTTGCATTCAGAAGGTAAAAATTTTGGCTTTTGGCTGTCAACATTAAATGAGTTATATTTTCAATGTTAAACATCAAAAATGAAAAATATTTTTATCAAAAATCGTGAACCAGTCCCTTTAACATCGGTAGTAACTAGCTGTTCCTTCACATAGCTCCTGGCATTAGAGGTGAAAATCGTGGGTCTTTCGGATGTCCCCGAGTCACGGTAAGATTGGAATGATGAACCCTCATTGTTACAGCCCTAAACCCTACAGTATAGGCTTTTGTTCATCACTGGTGACATCTCTACATAAATTCAAAAAATAAAACAAGAGATGTTTGTAAAACACATATGCCCCCCATGGTGCAAAATTGAAAAGGGTTATACACAAACTTCATTTAATTGATAGTAGTATCATCAATTCAAAATAATGAGCAGACAATATCTTCCTATGTCAAGAGTGAATTGACCATGTGACCTAAATATCAATAGGGGTCATCTACTCCTTATGCTGTACCAGTGTACCAAGTTTGGTGTCAATCAAGCAAATAATTCTTAAAATAAAGGAGACAATATATTACTATGTTCAGTTCAACAATTGACTTTTGACCTCAAAATCAATATGGGTCATCTTCTCCTGAAGATGTACCAGTGTACCAAGTTTGATGTCCATCAAGCAAAAGGGTTATCAAGATATTGAGTGGACAGTATATTACTATGTTCAGTTTGACCTTTGACCATGTGACCTCAAAATCAATAGGAGTCATCTCCTCCTGAATATACACCACTGAACAAAGTTTGATGTCTGTCAAGCAAAGGGTTCTCAAGATATTGAGTGGACAGTATATTCCAATGTCCAGGTTGACCCTTGACCTTTAAACATGTGACATCAACATCTTCTCCTGAAGATGTACCAGTGTACCAAGTTTGATGTCGGTCAAGCAAAGGGTTCTCAAGATATTGAACGGACATTATAATCCTATGTCCAGTTTGACCCTTGACCTTTGACTTCAAAATCAATAGGGGTCATCTTCTCCTGAAGATGTACCAGTGTACCAAGTTTGATGTCGGTCAAGCAAAGGGTTCTCAAGATAATGAGCGGACAGTATATTTCCATGTCTAGTTTGACCCTTGACCTTTGATCATGTGACCTCAAAATCAATAGGAGTCATCTTCTCCTGAAGATATACCAGCGTACTAAGTTTGATGTCTGTCAAGCAAAGGGTTCTCAAGATATTGAGTGGACATTATATTGTCAAGTCCAGTTTGACCCTTGACCATGTGACCTCAAAATCAATAGGGGTCATCTTCTCCTGAAGATGTACCAGTGTACCAAGTTTGATGTCTGTCAAGCAAAGGGTTCTCAAGATATTGAGCGGACAGTATATTCTAATGTCCTGTTTGACCCTTGACCTTTGATCATGTGACCTCAAAATCAATAGGGGTCATCGTCTCCTGAAGATGTACTGGTGTACCAAGTTTGATGTCCGTCAAGCAAAGGGTTCTCTAGAAATTGAATGGTCAGTATATTCCTATGCCCAGTTTGACCCTTGACCTCAAAATCAATAGGAGTCATCTACTCCTTAGGATGTACCAGTGTGCTAAGTTTGATGTTTTTCAAGCAAAGGGGGTTCTCAAGATATTGAGTGGACATTATATTCCTATGTCCAGGGTAGATTGACCCTTGACCTTTGGACCTAAAAAACACTTGGGGTCCTCTTCTACTCATAACCAACCCACATATGAAATATCATTATCATCAAGTGAAAGGTTCTCAAGATATTGAGCGGACAACATGTGGTCTACAGACAGACCAACCGACAGTTGCAAAATAATATGCCCTCTCTTTTTCAAAGGGGGGCATAATAAATCTCAAATTGGACAAAACAAAATTTCAACAAAAGTTCACTTTTAAGACATTTATTCCAATGCTAGTTTAAACAAATGGCAAATTTCTGTTTCCTATTCATTCCAAAATTAGATCACGGGAACTAATCCTCTTCTAATTCTGTACTTTTCCACTTCTGAACAATTTCCATCGATGCTTAGATGATCACAATGATGAAGATGAAATCCCGATGCTTGATTTAATCTCCAGTGAAATCCAGCAAACAAATTAAAATATACATGATACATACTGACGCAAAAAGAATGAAGGCGTTGCTACTAGTAGAATTTACATAAAAAGGTGTGGCTTGATACATCGTGACATAAACCTACAAAGAGAAGACGAAAAAAAAGGTAACGCATGATCTTCCTTAACTATTTTCTAAGTAGATGCGCACCAAAGTTACTTAAAACTTTCTGAGGAACGTGCCAAATGCTATTCAGAAATTTTTGAGGGGGAATGACATCACAGCTATTAAATGAGTACTTGCTCTCAAAATCTTTCATTAGAAGTGTAACCAAATGGTGCACATCTGATTTTCAATAGCAACAGTACACGTACAGTATTCAAGAACAAACATATATCACAGAAAAAAAAGTTTTTCCTTCGTGCTTCAGTTTTAAGGAGGAATGACATGCAGTTTTCGAAAGAAAATACACAAATAGAACCTGAAATTTGTGATCTCCCGATTAGCAGTTTAGTGAACACACCAGTAAGGTAACAATTTTGAAATGGGTTTGGAATATATTCCTGATATTTAGGCCACATAAAATTGAAATTACGGTTCTCAGGCCCGCGCGCATCTGTTTTGAGGTGCCCGCATTGCAAATTTTATTGCATTTTTAATAAAATAAAAAGTAGGTAATGCGGCGACGTATCCGGAAAAAAAAATTCCGCATTCAATTTTTCAAAACTTCCGCATTATTCGGAGCTCCTCCTGTCTCAGTATACGAATAGCTGTATTTAGCAGAGAATACCGAATACCGGAAATCTTCGTTTGTCGTGCGCAATAAAGACTTCCGATGTATAACAACGTGGTTGCAGCATTATTTTGAGAATGTCTATTGTGTCAATAAGTATTCGACAAGGAGCAGTGTTCATTCTACCATGGACAATTATAGAGGGATATTCGGAGGGATGTACCTTCCTAGATCTTTATGAGGGTGTGAAAGCAATGAAGTTCGATTTGGGAAGCTGGACGTTTCCTGAGAAATTAAAAAATGCCGCTGTCTCCGTTAGTGTCGGTAAGAACAAGAACGAATTAGACTCTGCAATCATTACAAATAAAGTATCGTCAACGATACCTGTTTTCGGCCACTTTGTGAGATATACGGTGTGTGAAACCAAGCCCGCCAATGTTTCTGCACATTTCGACAATGATAGTGCCAATGATCATAATAATAATGCCAAAACACTATGCAACTTAACTGTAGTACATATGCTTTATTATTTTGACCACACAAGACAATTTGTTAAGATAGCATGTGTTAAATTTGTTTCATATGTATAGTGACGGTACAATAAAGAATTTGCTTGATGTTATATGTTTTATGTCAAGTTGGCAAATAAAAAAAAGCCTCCCTCATCTGTTTTGGTACGAATAAAAAGAAAAAAAAAAAAGCCTCCCTCCCTCATCTGTTTTTGAGAAAATTGGCCTGAGAACCAGAGAATTAATTTTATGTGGCCTTATGCAGTGACGTGTTATTCATCCTTAATACAATATATACAAAACCGAAGCACGACTGTAAACATTTCACAATCTATTCAATCAATGATCATACATAACCACTATCAATATCAATGTCAATAATGATCTTAAATGCATATAATGAAACTCACTGATTTACAGAACAACCTAACAAGAAAACCTTTCACGTCATCATTTCTAGACTGTTACAGATTCAAACACGCCCGCCCTTACTTCAAACTACATTCGCATTTGCACACCACCACAAAGCTTTGTATTCCAAGAAATTTTGCACACATTCTCTCTCCAATACATTCGTTCGTATTAAATCACTTTTTATCCTAATGAACACATTCACTCTAGCCACAAGTAGCTTATATAATCTGGAGAGAGGATAATTTAAAACTAAACTTCAATGACTAACTTCAAGACTGTTTCTTTGACCAAATACTCCCAAACGGAGTGTAAACCCGATACAATGCGGAAATACACGGTCATATAAACAGCATTTTACTTAGTTAACATATAAACAGATCGTTCCTCACACTCCATTCACATCTTTCAAGCACACGAACGGATTACATAATGGTCAAATCGACGAATACAAACCCTTAAAGACATGGTATATAAATAAATTCTAACCAGTTAATGTGCTACATAATGGGTCTGCTAAAATCAATTTTACCCAGAGCTCAGCATTAATAATTGCAATGTCCCCCCCTCTTTTCTTATCGTATTCATTTACATGAACTGCAGTTAAGAATTTTACAAGAAATCATTATAGTACTAAAAACAAGCCTATTCTGCTGCCAATTACATAGTCAACTATTGGTCAACACTTAAACATTCTTTTTTTCTCTCTCAAAACTGATATTTTCTGAGAAGTCTAGGACAATGTAGCCAATTCGACATAATATCAAATGAAAGAGGGATATGCCATTATAATCAATGATGGGAATACTTGCTATTGCAAAACGATGCAACAAAAAATGCAAACTTTCAGCTATACAAACTTAAAGAAAACTAAAATATTTCCAAGATTTAATAATATTAAAAGAAATGGTCAATCAAGTATTGCAGATATTCAAGCTGCAGTTTATCAAAAAAAATAAAAAATACACAAAATTTAGAAACGGGAATTTTCTATGGGATTTACAAAATCATCATGCATCCCTACTAGTTATGCCTTACAAACACATATTTATCAGCAGCACACTGCAACAATGTGCAATCAATATATAATTGTACTTGACTGACCATATGACAAATTTCATTAATAAATTCAATAAACATATTCAAAATATTAATATGAAGACCTAAGCTGAAGCCAGTATAGGATATAAAGGCACAAATTACTGAAAAATTACAGTATTAAGTATATTCATAAAGGCATTTCAGTTCAAGTCAGTCTCGCTGAAAAAAAGAGATTTTATTAATGGATGAACTTGCACCAATAAAAATTTACAAGCTTGTACAAAAATAGATTTCCTTACTACATGTATATCTTCTGAAAACATGTAACTTTTGGGAACATAACACTACATGTAATTTATTTTTCTTTTTAAATTAATTCTTATTGGTGCAAACAAAAATACTTGGGGCACAAAATATGATGTTTTATTAAAAAAAAAGATCAAAATTCCTTATCCTACATATACCATTTATCAACAAGTGATCTGACAACATAGCATGCTCTATGGATTTTCCTAGCATTCAAATTGTGTCTACATATTTCATATTCATAACTGTATTTGGACATTACAATATGTACTTAAATCAAAAAGAGTACAACCAACAATATTGAATACATTAGAAGGTCCCTGAAAAAAAGAAGACATAGTATAGATACAATCTTCCAACATTTATTAGTGAATTTTGTTACTTTATTCAACAAATAGCTTTAAAAATCCCAATACTTACTGTTCCACTTACCGTTCACGGATCTGTCCCTCAATTTTTGAGAAATGTTCTTTTACAGACACAATGCACATAATTTCAATTGACAATACTTAACACAAGATAATAATGATATCTAAATGAAAGTGACATATATATGATTGTCTATAATGGGTACATACACTTTTTCAATAATTGTAATTTCCATGATGAAGTAATGTCCATCAATGATAAGCAATTGCGCGACATTGGAATATTATAAATCATATGTTATATAAAACAAGTACTCTATGACAAAGATGAAACTGCTTCCAGCATTAAGTGCTAAGCTTAGCATTAGCCTTGCCTACATCAATTTAAGAATACAGTATTTGTGATTCAGGTGGTGACAAATATTTGTAGCAGTAAATAATATATAGCTTACATCATAAATAAATCAAAAAAAAAATTCTCATAAAACCAGTTAAAATTTAGATTTCTCGCATAGAATTGTTCTTTTCACAAGCTGGGAAGAAAATTTATAGAATACAAACAGAAGTATTTAGTACTATTTACCCTATACAAAAACATTACTATTAGACATTTTATCATCAGTGTTGAAACACACAGGCTTCTTCCTGAATATCACAACCATAAGGTAAAGCAATAAATTTAGATTTGAAAATTGGAAGCTTTATGTGATCTAAATATAATTATGCATGGATAAAACCTTCTTCATAATACCTGATCACAGATCAAGGATTGAGTGTCTTTTTAAACTGCAGGAAGGTTGAGAGTACATGATATTTATCAAAATAAATAAATCACATATAAAAAAAAAAATGTTGGCACATTGTGGGCAAAGAGTATTATAAAAATAGGCAATATATCTGGATGTAAAGGGTCCAGAATATATCTCAATGTGAGAAAATACACAATGGTGAAAGACTAATGCTTTTAAAAGAGAACCTCACAACCCTTCATAAGTAACACCTATAATAACAATTAGCAAAATAACTCGTAGTCTGGCAAGAAATTCCGTAAATACAAAACAACACTGAAATGTCACAATTTAAAGACTTGGGACAAAGTATACTGTATTGATAATTGACATTGAGATAATCAAGTATTACTTTCTTTAACTTAAGAGTTGTAATGGTGACACGGATTGACTGCAATGGTGTACAGACATACACAAACCAACTCATGCACATACAATCAACATCTACACAAAAATTACTTATTTATACACAAAAATTTAAATCAAAGCAGTCTAATTTTATCTACAAAAACATTAGTTTAAGTATTGGCTGGTTGGTTTTATATTTTTTAATGTCAAGCTCGAGAATCTTTCACTCATATGGAGACGAAATGTTGGCATTATGGAAATTGATGCATTATTAAAGTCACATAGAGGAATCTGTGTTCTGTAGGAAGCGTAAATGTATATATGTATTTACAAAGAAGAAAAAAGGTAAATAAAACACAAGTTTTCTTCTTTTTCCATGTCCAGGAGTCGAGGGATAAAAACTTCAGTGAAATAATGACTGTGAATACATGCATGTCTTACTGTGAATACAGATACTTACAGTAGCAGACACGTACACACTACCTTACACCGATCACAATCAAATTACAGTCCAGAGGTATTAAAAAGTAATTCTATACCCAAGCAATGTGTTCATACAATTTGACGGGTCAACTTGAACACAAAATATTGTCCACAGCACAAAAACGTAATGCTTGTGTGCGAGATGATTGGTTTATTTATAAATATCTGTGGGCGAGTTAATTTATAAATATCTGTGGGCAAGTTAATTTAAAAATATCAGTGGGTTAGTTAATTCATAAATATCTGTGGGCGAGTTAATTTAGACATATTTGTGGGCGAGTACATTTTCAAGGTCTGTATTTACTCTGTGTGTACCGGTTGACCTGTGTAAGAGATGGTTTGTGTACAAGTTAACTGACAACCACTGCAATACATGTTCCAACTTTTAAAATTCATATGTACATATTATAATCAATCTATGTTTTTTCTCTTTCTAAATAAAACAAATTTAGCTTGCAAATACATGCTGCCAATCAGGGCTATTCCAGCAAAAACCAAAACAAACATGGGAAGGGAAGGCAGTTTTTTGTAAGACCAACACCAGTATAATGTTGAAATCAATTCTCCTTACATAAAATAAAATCTTATAAAGAGACAGTAAAACTTTTTCTGACATCAGTTATGATTAATTTCATTTTTCTAAGCGACTATTCGAATATCTTCACAGGCTTCAGGAAAATACAAAATCCATATGCTTTTCATCATAATAATGGTGAATACTGTTGAAATCTTTGGTAAACAAAGACAATATAAATTAAACCTTACTCTTTTTGAGATATGTGAAAACACTACCATTAACCACCAGTAATACTGTTGAGGTATCTTCGTTCAAATTCCCAAATATTATTTTTATTCTATCATTCATCTATGATATCTAAATATAAAGCAATACATATGCTAAATATAATTCTTTACTTTCAATATGATAAAAAACATACACTCAAAAATTTTGAAATGATTTCTCGAGTTATCTGCCCTTTAAAATAACCATCACCTTAGTTCAGCATTACCAAATGGTTCAGCCAAAATAGACTTTTTAAAATCTGTAATAGTACATCATAAAAATTTAAACAATCATCCAGTTGATTTGTTTTTAAACAGACGATAACCCATCAACCATTCAACCTCCCTTAATAATAACTAAAATAACAACAAAAACCAAAAATAATAATAAAAAAAAATAAAAAATATAAAAACAAATTTTGCTGCCGTCCTCCCCTTCCTTATTTTTTTGTTTTTGTTTGTTTGTTTGTTTTTGCTAGAGTACCCCTTGCTGAATTATACCCAGTACATGAAAAATATCTGCCATTCCATCTTTGAACAATTTTTGTACCGTCAGTTAGAATACACATGATCTTTAATGGACAGTAGAATTTTTAAACATTGACAGGATGTTTTTACGTTTACAACTACGGGCAGAAAGACCTATTTTCATTCACTTTATATGGGATTTTCCAGATTTATGGGACAAAAAGCACCACCGATGAGGAAAAGAGTAGCCTCTATTTCTACATCTGTAAAAAGAAAGGTAATTATTTTAAAACTAAAGAAAAAAATTCCTATATAATATTAATTTATTTACTCAAGAACTCACCTTTTCTATTTATCATCTTCAAGAGACTATCCGGAACTAATACTGACATTACACAGAGAAAACAGTAACTGAACATATGCATGCAACATTTCATGGGCAGATACTATATTCATTAAAGCAGCATCGATATCTCATCACCTGTGCGGTACTTTGCAGTAGAAAATCTGAAAATTTAAAATATGTTAGTTTAACCTCTAGAATTCTTATCAAATCCTTACCAATATTTCAATGGCGTCTGCTGCTGTATTCACGCTCCCTTTCACGGTCCCTGTCTCGGTCCCGATCTCGGTGTGACCTGGAGGAAGAGGAGCCGGATTCAGCTTCATAATGCCGATCTCTTTCCCTACTCCTCTCACGGTATTCCCTCTCTCTGTCTCTACTTCGCGACCTGTGGCTGCGACTCCTCTCCTTGCGCTCTCTGTCTCTCTCTCTGGAACGTGACCGTCTGCTACTACTCCTTAATGGAAAACACAAGAAGAAATTATTTCTCAGATTAACCTTTTAGAGAATTTAGGAAACAACTCTGTGTTTTGTGGAAATGTGATTTTTCAGTTCAATTTTCTCAGAAATTGTTTATTGTTATCGCTGATGCTTATTCAAATATCCTAAAACAAAACATGAAACTCTTCCAACACCAAGCAACCTTTTTAACCAATCTATAAATATCTTTAATAAATTACCCATCATTAGAAAGATAAGACATTTCTCCTTAAGATGAAATTAATTATGGAGTCAAAAGAGCAGTCAAATGTCAAAATCTTATGTAGGAAAATTTATAGGATATAATGCTTTGATAAATTTGCTGCTATGAAGTTTAAAATCCACTTACAGTCTAAACATCAATTAAATGAGCAATTGTTTAAAAAAAAAGTAAAATGATATGCACATCAGAATCTTTGTAAACAACTTCTACATTGAAGCCTTCAAAATTTGATTACAAGTCAACTTCAAAGACAAATATTCTTGAAATTGTCAAACAATGTCTTTAATATTGAAATCCCTGATATCGTCTCTAAGTTTTCATTGTCAGAAAGATCTCACTATCAATTGCCATTTAACTTTCTTTGTTGCTTTGAAATTTATCCATATTTTTTCCTTTCTCCCAGACTCCAACCATAAAGTTTGCTATATTCGGTAATCTACCCAGAATATATCTCAAAAGATTTTGAGCAGAAAATACTTTCTATTTTCTAGACTTATGGTCTACTATGTTGAAAGGAGAAATTGCACCTGACCGGTTTAGCAGACTTGTGGAAGGGGTTTTAATTTTAGAAATTTCATACAATTAATAAAAAAAAAAAAACCGCAAAATATCTACTTGCTAGATTTAAAATACTGATCTACTAAAACCAGTTTTCAGCAATAAAAATAACAAATATGTAAATTAATCAGTTTGATTAGCAATCCAGAATTATCACTTACTTGGATCCATACGATTTTTCTTCAATTCCGTGCAGGGTGTCCTGTAAGGAGCTGATTAAGATCTTGCAGCGATCATCACTGGCAATCTTTGACTGCTTTATCAGAGATATGGCTGTCACCAAAGTCTCGATAGCACTGGCAAATTCACCTACAATCATAGAGTCCTTAAATGAAAGAACAAATGTCAATATGGCTAAATACATAAAACACTGACTCCAGAAAGCCGAGATAAGCTCATCATTGATCTCGGTTTCATTTCAGAGGCCCTTAAGCCAGAATCCCTTGCCATTTCTAAAAAGTACATACTGTATGCAGGTGAAAATCTCTACTGCTACTAAGTAAACTAGGCATGATAAAGATCACTGTAAACAACTGTCGGTTGTGAAATTCTTGCCTACCTGCACTAGCATCTTGGACTGCACGTGAAATAGCACTACTGGATACCGTCTTGTTTCTCTGGAATATCTCTTCAAACTCTTGTTCACTAAGAGCAGGTGACTGGGGCTCAACTCTAATAAAATCAATGCTGTATAATGTACACTTCGTGACAGTTAATCTTTCGGTGCTATTTTTACACTACAATAAGATAGCCACATGTCTATCCCGAAGTTATTGATAACAATAACCATTACTTCAGAACACGAACCCAAAAGCTTATTAACTCTCCACTAAGTCACCTTGCTCTTTCTGAGATATGAATCGGAATTCAACTACCATTCAGACAATCAAAACCTTCAGTTAGAGAAGATCATACGATAGATGAGCTATCAATTGTGACCTGTACCTAATAGAACTATGTAAATACAACTCAAACCTTTCTGTTGGGGGTCTTGAGTAATGGTCACTTGGATATGACACAGGGGGAGGGGCTCTGTAAGGGTCATGGTGTCCTGGAGCTGCATGTGGCTGAAAGAGGTGCAATGGAATTTATTTCAATACTTCATTGTCTCTGACATGTTTTCAATATACAACGTCAGAATAAAGAAAAGTGTCTGCCACTTACAGTGCATCTGAACTATAAATAAAATATCAAATACAAGATCTTATAAATGCATGTTAATCTTACCATTGTTGGGGGTGGTCCACCATGTTGGGGAGGAAAGAAGGCCGGGTTGACGTGAGGGGCTGGGGCTGGAGGGTGTCCAGGCGGGGGAATCGTCATTGGGGGTTGCTGGTGGGGAATTCCTGTAAAGTGAACATGAAAATATCTAAAACTTTATGATCTATACTACACCTCTGCATGTTGAACCACCAGCGTTCATGTATTGCACTCAATTGACACAATGTCCCTCATGTAAGGGAGATCACTCTTATACAGACAAATTACTTCAACTTATTTCAATGAGCAAATTCCTCAAAAGTTATACTTGAGTTAGACTTGAATATGGAGGGACATTGTACCGTTTCATTATGCAAAACAAGCGTGTAAGTATTGAAGTCCTTCAGAAAAAATGTGGTCTCTCAAGAATTAGTGAGAAAATGAGAAGTGCCCTACCAGGTCCTGGCGGTCGAGCTCCTGGAGGCGGGACCGGCTGGGGTCCTGGTGGGGGACCAAGGGGAGGGTAAGGTGCTGAAAGGAACACAATTTTTTCTTAAAATTATACTAATATCGTGAAAGAGATACTGTGAAATTTGAAATGGCTTCTGTTTCATGATTTCAACAAATTCAATACCTTCAAAAAAGTAAAACAGTGTGCATCACATTATTTCAAATCTTTGAATGAGATCAATCATTACTATAAAATCTTTTCCAACTGAAAGTAATAATTTTGCCTCCACAAATTTAATTTTACAAAATTTCACAGGCATACTATATGTACTGAAAAATATTTTAAAAAATTCAAATCCTTGAATGACATTAAACCTTCCAACGAAATCTTCAGAATGAAATAGTGATAACTTAGCCTCCACGAATTAATTTAACATGATTTCACAGAAATAACTATTACATATGTATATATATATATATATATTTAACATTACTGTAACATAGTGAATGATGCTGGAGTGTACATACAGCTTTCATTGTACTTCTTAACAAGATACACATATCACCAGAAGCTAGGACCCTGGCATGCCTGTTTGACACTATGCTCTTAGCTTTGTTTTCTTTATGCAGTGTGCGAAACTAACTTTTCAATCCTGTAGACATTCAGACCACAATCATTTTATTTCCTATAGACCACACCCAATTCCTATAGACCAAAATAAAACACTGAAATTAGCACATGAAACCTAATAGCTGAAGATGCAAGATATACTGTAGAAAACCTTGCAAATAATATGAATAATGATTTGTCAGCTGCTTTCAGCATTCTAATAGAAAAGGTAAAGTTTCAGAAAGTTTGCATTCGGTGGGTCTCCCATCTCCATACAGAAGAGGTCCGTGGGATAGGTCCTCAGAATCCCTTGCTTGTCATAAGAGACGACGAAATGGGATGGTCCTTCGAATGAGACCGCAAAAACCAAGGCCCCCATGTCACAGCAGGTGTGGCACGATAAAGATCCCTCCCTGCTCAAAGGCCATAAGCATCAATGTTAGCATAGGCCTTAATTCTGCACCCCTTCACCAGCAATGGTGACATCTCCATACGAGTAAAAGATTCTCGAGCGGGACGTTAAATAATATCAACTGATCTTACAGATAGCAAAATCGCATCCGTATAGAAATGGCCACCCAGTTCCTTAGCAGTTACGAAGACTGTGATTAGCAGTGATTAAATGAAATTGCTAAAGGTGACAAAACTTGGATTTGTTAACTTGATACTAAACACAACAAGGTTTGGATCGGAGAAAATGACCAAGGTCACACGAAAATGAAAGTAAAAGTATATATCGAGGCGATTCTGTTCCATTCCCCCCTCTTTATTAAAATGGAATATTCGGATTCAAATGATTCGTCATTGTGGAACATTTTGTTATAGAAAGGGGTGGGTAGAAACAAATCAACGTAACATAGACTTTATATGACTTGGTCAGATTTCCTATGGGAAAGTTGGTTAATCACCTTTTTATTGGTCCACCGTTAATTTCGCACACTGTTTAGGTGATAATTCAGCACAAGTTCTAATTTTTTTTAAAAATTACCATTGTGTTTCATAATAAATGAATTTAATGAATGGCATTTGAAATTCTACAATTGAAAACGAAAAAATGCAAAGAACAAAACACCCGTGATACCAGTTAGGTCCCCCGAGGTAAAATACTGCTACAATGCCATCCAATACTTTACAGAACCTTATTAAAATGAAATCTTTTACTTTTTCTTATCGTTGGGTCCCCTATATAATGCCCCCCTCCCCCCATTATTCTTCACTTTAGGAGGACATCAAACATCTTTAGAAAGATATTCCATTTTTGTTATGATTTTTCATTGGGTCCCTTAAAGTAAAATATTGCTGCAGTGTTTTCTTTCACTTTAGGAGACTGTTGGCATGGCATACAATCTATTTAGTTAATGCCCTTATATTTCTAAGGTCCATGTTGGGTCCCTTACAAGTACATGAAAGCTACACTTTTCACAACAGGGACAGTAGAAAGAAAGATTCTGGACAAGTATAACTTAATGGTAAGGTACACATAAATTAAATGCCTTGCTTCCTGGGTACTCAAGCTAAAATACAGACTAATATTGGGGGAAAGTAGGCTTTGTATCAGACAAAACCAACAAAAAACTTCTCCACACCTGCCTTTTCAGTTACAGAATATCCCCAAAGGAAAGAAATAAATATCTCATTAAAAGGCAAACACAAAGAACAAATATGAATTTTTAAAAGATCACTATTAAAATTAGCGATGCAAATATTGGTAATGATACTGACACATAAAAACCCAGCATACCTCCTCAGCAATTCCTCAAAACCATCAACTTTAGAGTTTGCTTGCTTGATTTCATGCAATACCTAGCACATGCTTTCCCATCAAACCAATCCCAAAACCACCACCTTTGTATATTCATGTCTTTACAATGAATTCTTTCTTTTTTTGGGAATGGGGCATACTTCATTTTATTTCTTAATACAGCTTTGAAAATCATATTTTCAAAGAGGAAATTCTACCGAAATTCAATTGAATTTTGAGGAAGGTGAAGCTGTATACAGAAAATAATAAATTTGTTTAAGATGGCATTAACTTACTGCCTGGAGGTGGAGGCTGAGTTAAGACATCTATAAATAGTAACATAAAATTAAAGAAAACACTCCGAACACCTCTCTATAAACAAAAGATTGTAGTAGCAAATACTGCTATTCAGACTGAAAAACCAATTCACAATATTCAGATTGGGATGATCGATGCATTAAAAAACAATCATACTGAGATTAACATTTCATATTTGTCAAATCTAGTTACTTTGCAGTTTATCTATATATAGCCTAACAAAAGATCTACAAAATGATACATAATACATATCTGAGGAATATTCATCCAAATACTATCAGTTAATGCCCTTGTAAATTTGGATTAGTGTGGGGTTTTGTTTTTTTTTTCTTCTTTTTAAATTTGGTTTCATTTTCTGTACATGAAAGTATGCAAGGAGATAAAAATGGAAAACTACATTTCCAAATTCCTTTAACAAGAAAAGTTCAATTAGAATTCGTGTAAATAACATTTAATAACTCAGTCCTTGATTATCATACACTCTGAACTATATACAGTACTCCTGTGCAATGGGCATGCCAAAATACCTGTTTCATATAATTCTCTGTTGTTAATAAGGCACAGTCTGTTAGTAAGAAGCTTGATATGGAGAATTCAGTGAAAGAAGGGAAAAATTATTGAAACTGACTTCATGGCAGTTTCTATACAATGATGTGATTTTACGTGAGTCTTGAGTAAATGAAACAGAGTGAAAATGAGAGACTCAATTAACAATTTTGTCCATTGAGTTCTTGACTAACACCATACAGGGTCATCCTCTTGTGTCTGGCCTATTAGAAAAGTTGTCTTTTTTTAAATCATATCAATACACTGGGTAAAAACCAAACATGAAACATCATCAGTAAAACCAAGGTCATTCCTGCTGTCAGTGATATAGACATTAAAATCCAAAACCACTTCTCTCCCTTTTAACTTTCTATATCTGCGGCAGTGCACTTTAAATGAAATCTGCAGTTATTTTCTGATAACTAAAATAACCTCTTCTATCTCCAGGTTTCTACCTTGGTAGCAAGCATAAAATATTAAGAATTTATCACACCTCAATCTACGACCTTTTTGTGTTAAGCCTACAATCAATAGGCTTCTTTCCCTACCTATATCTATATATAGATATGTAGCACAGACTGAAAGTTACACAGCACTCTTTATATAGTCTCCACACCTTTACTATGGTCACACTCAAAGATGGGCAAGTCACTACACCATCCCTCTTTCGCATTGTTGAAAAAAAAACCTTATCTTGCATCAGAAAATGTCATACCTGGTCCTGGGGGTCTGTCCCACTCTGGACGAGGTGGTGGACCCCTGGGATCTGCAGGTGGTGGGCCTCTGATGGGTGGTGGTGGGCCTCTCATCATCTAAATCAATAACTTATCTATTAAAACAACTGTCTCTTAAATGAAATTTTTATAGCATGTTTACAGACCTTCTCATCATTCATTATTTGAAGTTCTTACCATGTAGTTTTAAATACCATGTTTGTGTACATCATGTACAGTACAATATATATACTCACTCATTAATCAGACTTATAAACACATTATACTGCCTATAAATTATTTCACAACAATGTATGGTTGAAGTCAATAAGATAAATTGCTTCCAATAAAGCTCTTAAATCAATACATAAGAAAATGAGTATAATTTGACGCAAGTAAAAACAATATGACACGTATCATGATAAAACATGGAATTCGTCTCCTTGAATTGGTGATAAAATAATATAAAAAAAAAAAAAAAAAAAAAAAAATATATACACTACACTGTATCAATATCAACAAATGAAAAAGAGGTTAGAAATAAAGTTGCATTGTCTGAATTTAGACAATTCTTTTCCACCTTGTAAAAACGCTGTTACATCATCACCTGTACGTATTTATGAGCCTGTACAACATGGCATACATTATTTCACCTGTTTCAACCAGAATTTTTTGATTTTAAATCAGTATTTACAAACAACCATCACTCGGCCATTAAGGGACAGTCACGTGACCAGTTCAGAAACTTTCACATACGTTGTCTTATCTGTGTAAAGCTGTGTATTTTGTTACAACAGTACCACGCCATACATTGAAGAGAAACAAAAACTTAATTTCTTTGTTTTATGCTCTTTCAGCCTTTAAGTTTGACAGTTGTGTCTGAGTTATATACATCATGTTGGGATTTCCCTGATGCGCATGAGGCTATTCAAAGACGCCTAAATAATTTATGCATATCCACTTTATTTACTTTTAAAATAATCTTCTCACTATTTTCTTTTACAAGCATGTAATTAAAGCTGTATGGTCCAAATTACAATATTTTTTTCAATCTCATAAAAACGCTATTAAATCATCGCACGTATGTAGTTATGAGGCTGTACGACATATCATAAATTATTTCACTTGTTTTAACCCAAATTATTTGATTTTAAATCGATGTTTACAAATAACCGAGTCACTCTGCCATTTCAAGTGACAATCACGTGACCAGTTCAAACTTTCAGATCATCATTGTTAAAAGCTGTGTATTTTGTTATAACAGTACCGTACCATAAGTTTAATAGAAATAAAAATATCAAATACCTCTTAGTAATTCGTTGTTTTACGCTCTTTCAGCCTTAAAACTAGACAGTTGCGTATGAGTTAATACATCATGTTGGGATTCCCCTGATGCACGTGGGTCTATTTATAGACATCTATTATGGGTGATTTATATATGTACCCACTATATTTACTTTCTAAATAATATTCGCACTGTTATCTTTTACATGCAAATGTTTTCAAGCATGTAATTAAGGGAAAGTTAATAACTTTATAAAGTAATTAATCTGCTTTAAAGTAATTATGTACAAAAATAATGAATGAACATCGGGTCATACATCTTTAAGGTTAAGTTCATACTTTAAAAACTAATTAATCTGCTTTAAAGTAATCATGTACAAAAACAATACATGAACATCAGATCATACATGGAATCTTGATCTATTGAAATATTTCAAAAACTTGAACACCCCCACCACAGTGGTGCAAATGCAAAATTGAAAAGGGTTATTTACACACATGTCACATGCATCATTTAATTGATATTAGTGCCAAAACAATTCAAAATATTGAGCAGACAATATATTCCTCTGTCCAGAGTGGATTGACCTTTGACCATATGACCTCAAAATCAATCAGGGTCATCTACTCCTTAGGATGTACCAGTGTACCAAGTTTGGTCTCAATCAAACCAATGATGCTCAAAATATTGAGGAGACAATATATATATCTATATATATATATACTAGTATATATATTACTATGCAAAGTTTGACCCTTGACCATGTGAACCAAAAATCAATAGGGACCAATCTACTCCTTACGATGTACTAGTGTACCATGTTTGATGTCCGTCAAGGAAAGGTTTTCCTATTGAGTGGACAATATCTTCCAATGTCCAGAGTGTATTGCCCCTTGGCCTTGGATCTAAAAATCAATAGGTCACCTACTCCTTACAATATACCAGTGCACCAAGTTTGATGTCTGTCAAGCAAAGGGTTTTTAAGAAATTGGGTGGACAAGACTTGGTCTATAGATTGACAGACTAGATGTCCCCTCTTTTTCAAAGATAAATGGCACATTCCTCCGAAATATCCTTAATATAGTACTACTGACCTACATGTATACATAACCCACTTTATATGCAACTAGGAAGTATGCATTATCTGTGGTTAATAAGTAGTTATGTTGCTGTTTAATCATGATTTCACACTACAATACACAACACTGTAAGACTTACAACTGCAGGAGGAGGAGGACCCAGAGTCCTGGGAGGAAATCCGGGGGGAAACTGAACCTGTGGGGGTGGTCCCGACACTGGTGGCATACCTACTTATCAAAAGAAGAAAACATTATTCGACACTGGTGATTATACATGTACATCTTAATATGATAAAGTTAGCCTATATCCTCACAAAGATCTCATTTCATGTACATCATAATATGATAAAGTTAGCCTATATCCTCACAAAGATCTCATTTCATGTACATCATAATATGATAAAGTTAGCCTATATCCTCACAAAGATCTCATTTCAGAGCTGCAAATGTCATCCATTTATATATATATATATATACATTGTATCTTTAAAATCAACCCATAAAATTCAGACCTGTAGCTGTATTTACAGCTTTAATATACATGTATAATATTGTTTAAAGGGCTAAATTATTTCTGCATAATCCAAATTATCGTTCCATTCTTCTATGCTGATAAAATGTTATGAGTGTTTTTATCTGCTCATACAGAGGATAATGCCAGTGGCACTGACAGAATTTTTTTTTCTATTCATCAACATTCAGTATACATGTAGGTCTCAAAAACATGAGCAATGGACACCCACATGCTATGGCTATGAAGGCTAATTAATCTCAAAGTTGAAACCTTGATTTTCAAATATTTTCCATCTACCCAAAAGTAGCCACTGTCAGTTTTCTGTAAAATTTTAGCTTGGTTGGCATTTTTTCCTGGATTTTGGAACAATTGTACATTAAAAACTTATGTACTTTTAATATTTTTAAATTTCTTGAAAGTAATCTTGTGTTGATATAATATAATACGAAATTCTAAACACAGTAAATGCTGTGAAATACACTTGGTTAGCTTTAGCAGATTTCTTGAATACATCTACCCAGTGAATGCATATGATTTTTCAATTAAAAATCAAACACATCCACAAATTTACATGGCATCGACCCCTAGGGATCAAGTTCAGAATGCTAAATTGGTTTAAGTTCAAGTGTTATAGCTCTGTTCAAAAGCAAAATGATGAAGTGTGAGTCATTTAAGTTTGTTGGTGTTCTTTCATTCTAGTGAAAAAAAATATCATGGTCTTGTAAAACTGCACTAGGTCTCACACGCTCTGGCAAAATATATTGAAGTCCTTTAATATTATCGCACACATTGTATTACCTGGTATCCAATAATTTAATTGTACTGTTAATGACAAACTTTGACAAGCAACCAGTGAAAATCATTAATGCTAATCTATTGGAAATTTTTTTAAAATGATCATTGGTTAAAATCAATTGGTTTAATATATCAAAACTTTTTTACTTAACAGGGAAAAAGTTAACCATTATCTGCATATATATGTTGCGTAGACAATTTCCAGATTATAACGGATACAAATTTTTTTTCAAAATGTAGCATATCAGGATCAGTCGCTCAACCAACTGAATTTCAATCAGAATCGATCATCGCTTAAAATCATACAGAAACTGACTGCAACACCAAGTACACCATGAAATCCAATGGACAATACCTGGCATCATTGGAGCCCCAGTGGGGGGTGGACCCGTCGGAGGGGGGCCTGTCACTACTGGTCCTGAAGGCCTCTGTTGACGGTTCACAAATCCCTGCTTTGGGGTTGTCCTGGGGGGACTGTGATTTCTTTGGTGACTGCTTTTGTTAGTGTTTCCTGGGGGGGGAAAATACAGCTCAAATTCCATAAATTTTGGAAGAGGCTTCTGTGCTTATCAGTAATACATATTCAGTTGTCTGATGTCCAAGACTTAACACTTTTTTTTAAAAAGATATATGTACATGTATATCAAATTTTTAAGGTATGAGCCATGCCCTAGCTCCAGAACCCCTTAACCCAGGAACCATAAGGGCTTTCTAGTTCTCAAATACTCTAACCAGCGAGAGGTTCAGAGGCAAAAATTTTATTCCAAGTTAAGTACATGTATATATATCTTTTGTTTTTATTGTCACCACATTTTACCTTCATTTTATTTATTCATTTATTTTACCACATCTATCATGTCTATTGTAAATATTTTTGTCCCCGATACCCCTCCCCTGGAAATTCTTTGATTAATATGAAACTCCCAACCTATTCCACTTTCATTTGAGGTTCATTAAGTCACTTTTTGTCTTTATAAACTTGTGGATTAACACATTATCTTAACGGCTGACTTCCTTTTAAAACATCAATGAAAATATACACATCAGCAATACTTGTACATGTATATTCTTTTAAATCTTTGTCTAGCTGGATAACTTAGTAGGTTAACATGTTGGCTGCTTATATGCAGATCAGGGGTTACAGTCTAGCAGGACTTTTAATTTTTTTTCATACTACTTTCTACTAAAACTGCATCCTTAACTAAAAACTAGTTAAATTTGAAAGTTTTCAATTCTTAAAATAAAACGTTTTTGAAATATTACAATGAGCTGTAAAATAATCTAAGATTTCAAAATAATTTCTTTTTTTATATCATTCTCAAAAATCATAGTTACATCAAATCATAACAAATCTTGTGCACTGATTCAGATGGAATCGAATATGTACAATATCAACATTTTCAAAGGATATTAGGAATTACCTGAATTAACAACAGCTATTTAACAATAATGAAAGATTTCAGTATAGATACTGTAGATTGATATATTTATGTAGATTTTACTTAGAAATCCTTCCTACCAAAATTCTGTCAGAATGAGCTTGTTGAAAAATGGTGTTTAGTTGTAAGACTCTGAGGTATATAAGGAGCTTAGGGATGTAAACCGAAGCTCTTACTCGTTGGAGTACTTCTCAGTCAGACATTTCATCAAATGAAATGACCGATCACCAGATGCAAAGCAATTATGTTAATCTTCTATAAAGGGGCCCTGAGGCATAACAGATGACTTATATCATATTTAATCACTTGCAGGAACATAGGATTTAATGTTCCTTTTTAAGTTATGGTTTCATGCAATAATATGCCACCACTTTCTCACAATGTCCTACCATTCTGAGCGGGAGGTTCGCCCTTGCGAGCCTGAGCCTCGAACTGACTCAAGGCCTGTCTGTTGCAGTTGGAGATTTGAGGCACCTGTCCATGTATCTCCTTCTTAGGCAACTTCTCAAAAATCAAGCGAGACGAGTTGTCAGAACCAACTACAACAACTGCAAACCTGCAAGCGTGATATAATGTATTATACGATGACAATTCAATTTCCCTCCAAAGTTACAATTAACAGAACCTAACTTTAATTTTTTAAAAGAGAAGTTTACATGAACATGGGAGCCTTGTTTTGATACCAACACATATTACCATATTTTAAAATGTAACAGCTAAATTGCCACAAAAGCTGAATGTGGCCAAATATTAAACAGGTTGGGAACAATTCCCCTATAGCAAGATATTCTCACTAAAATGCGGTTATCCCTCTCTAGCGAGAGTAAATATATCCCGTACAAACGAGAAAAACACCCGTGGAGTACATCGCTTTGTGTTTCATGTGAAAAGAAGAAAAAGTGCTAAAATGCCACAAAAGCTGAATGTGACCAAATATTAAATGTGTGTTTACAGTCCTCTGACCAACTCTAATTTCTGCAGGTGACCCTACTATTTTTTTCATCTGCAATATTTTTACAAGTTAAACAATTCTAAAATTTCTGCACTTCCTCTGTCGTCCATTCTATTATTAGATGTTAGCCACCTCTGACGCTACATGTAGCCCCAACCTGTGGTGTTTTTGTCTTCCACTTTCGCATGTGACTGTAAACATACATATTTCTTTTGATGGTAGTTTGAAGTATGGGTATTTTCAATGACTAATGGACATTCCAACACTGCATGTACTTCCCACAACTCATTTCACTAGGAAGACTAAAAATGAAAACAATGCAATATACTGTACCCTTTTGACTGTCCATTTGCTCTATTTTCATAAAATTTAATTTCAACCAAGTCTGTGACCCCTATGGCTGCCAGTCCATCTATAAGATCCTGGTCAGTCGTCCACTGCAATGCAACAATTCATATCAACAGAACATGAGGGCTAAATTCCATACAATGGAGCAAAAAAAAAAGTAGTTACGGAAGAGATGCTACACATTATCTAAAAAATAACAACAATTCAAGGAAATGGCTTGCAAAAGTTTTGAGCCTTCTCCACAATAAACTATTATTTCAAATGAATGCAATCATAACATGATATTTCATCTTTCCTGAATGATTGGGTTACTGATGGTGAATGTGTTTGTAAAATGTACTGTAGACATGATAATAAAGGCTTTTAGTATCTTACCCATGTCAAATTGCCAACATAGAGGCTTATTCTCCGCCCCGTATAACCTGAGGGTACAGTTACTGAGGGTGTGGTCTTCGTAGGTGTATTTGGTTCAGACTGTTGCTAAAATAAATGAAGATAAATCAACTTTAATATCAAGCACAGGGGCTAAGCCCGTTTTGGGCCCAAACTCTGTGATACCATAAATATAGAAAGGGGTCTAACTCTTGACACAGATAAAAAACTCGCTTCAAATGCCTAAAAAATCTTAAACTAGGTAAGCTATGCGTAATTTGTCATTTTCCTTGCATAGATTAATGTTTTAACTACTTGCATGCCAAATTTCAAGTCACTGGTTCTTAAAATAACAAAGATATACGTCATCGTTCTCTCTCAATTTCACTTGTTTATTTTTACTAGGACATTTACCGGTCCAGGTCACGGAGTCGTTTCTTGCCTATGACAGCAGCGAAATTCAGACTAGTATGGAAGATTTCGGACCTGTCAATTAAAATTTCACATCAATTATACGCTACTTACTTCCTCATATTTTAAACATGTTCTTCGTGTAGACGTTACACGACTTATTTTTCCTCAGCGGCATCAACTGTTGACAAGATCTGTCATTTTAATGAATACACTAAATACCCGATAGACTTAAAATCTCAAATACCTTAAAACTGATCAAAACATTATTCTTGTGATATTGCACTTAGAGAAGAAAATTAAACATTATTTCTTTGCTTTTTTAATTTTGTTTTTGTTTATTCTATTTCATTTAGATTATTATTACCCACTCCCCCCTTCTTTAAAGTTTTAGACATTTCGGGTATTTAGTGTATTCATTAAAATGGCAGATCTTGTCAACAGTTGATGCTGCTGAGGAAAAATAAGTCGTGTAACGTCTACACGAAGAACATGTTTAAAATATGAGGAAGTAAGTAGCGTATAATTGATGTGAAATTTTAATTGACAGGTCCGAAATCTTCCATACTAGTCTGAATTTCGCTGCTGTCATAGGCAAGAAACGACTCCGTGACCTGGACCGGTAAATGTCCTAGTAAAAATAAACAAGTGAAATCGAGAGAACGATGACGTATATCTTTGTTATATTAAGAACCAGTGACTTGAAATTTGGCATGCAAGTAGTTAAAACATTAATCTATGCAAGGAAAACGACAAATTACGCATCGCTTACCTAGTTTAAGATTTTTTAGGCATTTGAAGCGAGTGGTTAGTTTTTTATCTGTGTCAAGAGTTAGACCCCTTTCTATATTTATGGTATCACAGAGTTTGGGCCCAAAACGGGCTTAGCCCCTGTGATATCAAGGAAGTAAACTTGTGCCAGTAATAAGATTACCTTCCTCAAACACCATGATTGTTTTCGATGTTTAGTTGCTGTTTAACCAGAAACTAGCCTTACCTTAATTTAGTACAGATCAATCCTGACTTTGCTTTGGCATCAAAATAATCAGGGATGAAAATCAGGGAAATTCTAGTTTCATTTCTGTTATGTGTTATGTATGCAAGCTATACACAGGGCTCAAAATTAATGAGAAATACCCACAAAATGCGAGCACATTTGAAAAACTGCAAAAATAGTGAACACTTAAATTTTTTTAGCAAATGCTGATTTACAAACCATGATTTTCGGATATCATTTCCTCCCAAACAGGGAGTAGAATTCTGAGGAATAAATACGGTTTTAACAAAAAACAACTTTTTTCTTCTCAGCAAAGCAACGCTATCTCAACACTCTGTAGCTAATGTTATCTAAACACTCTGTTGTGAATGTTATCTAAACACTCTGTTGTTAATGTTATCTGAACACTCTGTTGCTACCTGAACTTCAGTGTTATCTCCACTTGATGGGGCTGTTATAACATCATTGTAAAGGTCATCTTCTGCATTAAATTCATTGTCCTGTAAAAATACAATTCACCAGATTAGAAGGTACTGGTAAAATTTTGGATAGTTAACACACAAATCACGAAGAATCACATTCAATTAAATACATAAAACAAAGTCATTAATTTTTTTGCAGGGTTTTCATTTTCATTGGGTTTTTTTTTTTTGGGGGGGGGGGGGGGGGGGGGGGGAGGGTGTATGATCATTACCACAAAGTCAAACGTTTGTTATTACATTTTTATTTTAATTTATATGTATTTTAGTCTGGGTCTATGGATCACAATGTGGGCATTGAAGTAAAGTTGAAAAGTTCAGAGGCCCACATGGTTTCAATTGTTAACCATAATAGTTTACTTAGCAGAAGTGTAGCTCTCTGGGAAATTTTTGGACAGATCAGAAAGTACAGATGAAAACTTTTGATTCACAGCACAACCTTCACTGTGCACAATTCATGTCTTATCATTGTATTTTTAAACAGCCATCTCGAACAACTGGTATCAAGAAATGCCAAACATATTTTCCACTACACTTGTATTGAGACTTTTAATGAGGGGTGGATCTGTAGCTTTCTAAACTATGAAAACAAAATTCCAGAGAGCTACTTATATGCAGTTAGACAGGGATCAACATTAACATTTGTTTGATTGCCAGAGGAAGTGATTATTTCAGCAGGAACTGTGATTATTTTGCTTCATATACTGTATAGTTTAGAAGACAAAGTTTGATTCTGTGTTTTTCTTTCTTTACTATTTTGAATTATTTCCTAGCGTAGATTATGTTAGGCCAATTCAACTTAATTGATAGATTATCATCCCCGCCTGCCCCTCAAAAATTGACCCACCCCGAATTTTTTTATTATAAGAAACTTAAGATTTCCGGAAAATTATCTTGTCTGACTCCGGTAATTACACTTCTTGTTTACATTTCCGGTATAACAACGCGAAAAGCCACATACAGAAAAAATCTCGTGAGAATACAGTCTATGCGAAAGTTTTTTGGACCACACAGGACATTCAGTCCTGTGTAATCAATGAACACACCGGACCGAACCAAATTTTGTCAGACCGAAAAACCTAATGTTAAAAAGTGAAACACGTGAAAATGCAAAACCAAGGGAATCTTATTTATTATACTAGTAATACTATACCAGGGATCCCTCCCGTATAATACTTCAGGACTCGAAATTAACATATGCCCGTCAGTCTGTGACTGGTTAAAAGTCTGGCGGACTGACTGACATTTGTTTTTGTCAGTCCGATAGGACTGGTTAATTTTCTAAAGCATCATTTTGGAAAATATTCTTTTGAAATTTTATACACACATTTGGCATGCTTCGATCTGAAGATATCAGACGAATCTGATTCGTAAATATAAATCCCACATTTAAGTGTTAAAATATTGTATGAGGCATATTGAGTTAAATTTCATTTTGATAACATTAACGAAATATGTTTAATTATTTCTGGAAAACTCTGTTGGACTGGTAAATTCTTCTGCGGACTGGTTGAAATTATACCCCATCATTCCAGCTGGACTCGTGACATAAAAAGTTAGCTTCAAGCCCTGTACTTTAGACAGTCCATGCGGTTTTAATCACATTCATTTACGTATTTGGATTTGTGTGCTATTTTTTACTTATAACAAACATTTAAATGACTCCGCATCAAAATAGTAAAGCTCAAAACTGGACACTGAGACATCGGACATTCCGGTCCGGTGTAAAAAATGATGCGTCGGACCTGAGGCACTGCACATCTGTCAGGTCCGACGTCTTTCGCATAGACTGAGAATACTGCTTGTTTTCATCAGCCCATGTAGCACATTCGAAGAAAATAGATCTTATCTATATCGTTTTCTTAATTTCTCGTGTTCTTACAGGCGTAAATCTTGAAGAAGTAAGGTATATTTCTGTTTGAAATTAACGTTTAACCTGGAATTCGTCTGTGAAAATAGAATCCATATGGCAAATGATGCACTTCTGTTGAAAAAAAAAACTCAGTTTGTCTTCAATATTTTTCTCAGAAAATAAAAATCAAAACGTAAAATCCTCCCACCTGCCCCATACTTTTTGGTGACAATGGATGATAATCTACTAATTAAGTTGAATATGCAATTTCCGAGTTGCCCAACAGTTCTTTCCCTTTGTGGAACTCTTAAACACAGTGAGACACAAAATATACTATCGTCCACATGCGGTGGGTACAAATGCTGCTTTCATATTGCCTTAAGGTGGGTCGTTCCTCATGTGACTTATCAATAATATGTATACGGTGTGACCGTTGGACCGAGCGAAGCATGTAATGGTCATTGGAGTGTCCCAAGTGGTAATCATAATTCCGTTAAGTACGGTAGATTATGATTCATTTAAATATATATATTTTTAATGAAATTTTTCTTGCGCTAAAAACCCAGTAAGATCTCAATATTCAAGGGGTTTTTATGGGGAGAACAGTTTTACAGGATCCGCCTATTCATTAAACGCGGGAAATAAAACGCAAGGCGACGTCAACTGTGCATTGTGACGTCACATTTAGCCTCGACTTTTTTCTCTTTTTCAAAGCAAACAATTATAAACAATAATAATACATTCCGTATGCAATGAAAAGGGCCGTTATAAAAGTAAACAAAATTAACCAATAAATTCAAAATGGTAAAAAAGTAACCGTAATTTTATCGTATATTCTTATTCAAAGAAACTCATGAACTCGTTCATCTATTTAGTCGTATTACGGTGTTATATGTAATTATTTGCTAAAACCTGTTATAATGATAATTATACTATTCATTTTGAACAAATTGGGTGTTTAAATTACGAATTGCACATCAGAGTCTTCTATTATTGGCATTCAAAATAAAACACGAATAACTGTTGAATCAGGTAATGAAAAAATAAATGGCGGCGCCCATATGGATCACGAAAATTTCAGTGAACGTATATAGAGATTATCTCTTTTTCTTTTGCTGAATTTGACTTCTTTCTTTTACATACGTGTTACCTTTAGAGCCTTGCTTCGCGGACGGGCCTTCGGCCCGTCCGAGCTTCGCTCGGTATTATCTGTATTAATTTCCATTCAATATAGTTAAATTTAATCAATAACCAAAGAAAATGTGTGTGTTGCCACATTTTTAAAGATGTCAGACATAAAAAAAAACACGGAAGTATATATATTAACATCAGAAAATTACACATTTTCCTTATACAGAATAATTAAAAGAGTTAAAAACTTGTTGAAATGACAAATTTTAAATGTCAACAGTTTCAAAAAAACTGTTAATTCATAAATATGTATAAATTAATTGTGGATATTAGGGAAATCATGTACAATAGACATACAGTAGAAGAAATACCAGCATAGGAGTTATTGCCCTTGACAACATTTTTTTTTATTAAGAGGGTGTCCATTATGATATCAGGCAGAGGTCGGCACATGCTATCTCTCAGATTTTCATGAAACTTTGTGCACAGGTTCCTACTGACCCCAATATGAAATTTGCCAAATAAAAAGTTTCTATCATGTTTAGTTTGGGTTCGACATGGAAAAACAACTTTTGAGATAATTTTCGGTGCAAAAAGGTCACGAAATATTGGAAAAAAGTGCTATGTTTGAACAGCTCTAAAATGTCATATAACTAAAAAATAGAGAAAAGCAATATTTTATATGTTAGATATACACTATATGCAATAACTAAGAGGGTTTTTGTGTGTATATTCATCCAATGAATGAATTTATTAATTGTTAAAATTGCACATATTTCACACCAATATATTTTACAAAATAATGATCAAAATATAAGATCTCACAAAACCCAATACAATGTCTCAAAAGAAATAGATTATGTATAACCAGAAACTTGAAGAGGTGTATTTCAAGTTACAAAAATAAATTCAGTGGGAAAAGCAAGGTTTGATGGTGAAAAGTTGAACTGAAATCTCAAAATTTTCAATAAGTGCAAAAAGGTCAACTACTTAAATGAAGATTGTTGAACTACATAAATAGAAATAAATATGAAGTAGATATAACAAATCAATGATTAAATGATTAAAATTCATGAAAAATTACTAGAACATATGAACATTCAGAAATAAATTTCATGTCTTTGTATACATTCTATATAATAAAGGCAAAAAAATGCCTATGTAATTCATTGTATAAAATTTTACAATGTTGATTTTTAGAGGTCATTTCTGACACAGGATTTGAGATAATAGTCAATTAATTAACACAAATATATGAAGTTAAAATTATCAGTAAATCAAATTTTAATAAATTGCCTATCATGAAGAATCTAAAATCATTCACTCACATTACAAACTTGACATTGGCAGATCCCGAGGGGGTTGGGGGGAGGGGTAGAAAACACCCCCTCCTTTTCTCTGGGACATCTAGATCGTTATTTAGCATTAACCAGAAATTTTTTGACTCTCTTGTAAAGCATTTCCCTTTGCATTCATGAAATAACATGCCATATTCCATTTTCTGCCTACATCAGATTGGCAGACTTGCTTTAATGCATGTTTACTCTGATGTTGAAATATATATTGACCACTTCCAGATACACAAAATGTTTGTTGAATTTTACCCAGTGACAGAAAATGTTCATAAAGTATCTTCAACTGATGCATAAAAGGTTACATGTAACTAGTAATCAATAATAAACATATTTACTTTATCAATTCATCGGATATGACCTAATGCAGATTTTAGATCATTTTTCTGGAACCCCCCCCCCCCCTTTCAAATCACTGGATCTGTCTCTGCTTAACAAATGACAATAAACAAATCATGTCTTAATGCCTGGTACTTAGTAGCATGGATTGCAAAGTAAGAGCTAGTGCATATTTCTGACATTTGTTACAAACAAACTTTTCCCCTACAAATTATGAAAATTGGCACTGAATTTATATTGATACATGTATATTAACAATTGATACATTTCACAGTATGGAATCTTATTTTGCCACCCCACCACTCTCTTCTAATTTATGTCTAATGCCATAGCAGTGTTTCTTTTGAATATTGGTTCACAAACAGGAATAAAATTTGTCACTTCAAAAATTGAAATATGCTGCAACCATAGAGTTAAAGTAGTGGTCATCATTTGATTATCTTTGTCAGCTGCAAAGTGTTTCTGTGAAATAACTGTCAACATATCTAGATTGAAGTGGAGCTATGGGTTCTGCAATTCCCCTTATAACTTCACAAGTCTTTTGTCTGTAGTAATTCTGTGTTCTCTCCAAAGCCTCTTCCTATCTTGGACTCAGCTGAGATCTAAATAACAACAGTTGTGTAAATTAATGGAAATAAAATGATGAACATGTTTAAATAGCACTGTAAGCAATGCACTAAGAAAGTCAAGATCATATGTTTGATATAGTCACAAGGTCAAAGGTCATGATATAAAATAAATTCTGGTCATTAGGCATTTCATGTGAAACAAACTAACCCAATACCTTATCCCTCAAGATATAACAGATCTGGTAATAATGAATGTTTTTCAAAAGTAGGTCAACATGGTCAAAGTCAGAAGTTCAAAAGTAAAGCTCTTTTCATTAGTAATCTATAATATGTGAAATCTATATCAAAGCCCAATCCAAAGTGGCTGAGAAACTATATACCAATTTAAAGTTTTTGAAAATCATGCTATTTTAAATACTAAGGTCAGGTACTAAATTAAAAGTCTGGTAATAAAGAATATACATGTACACATTTTGTATATCTTTATGTAAAATATCAATATAATAAAATCTGGGTTAAACTTCAAAACCAAGGTCACAATATCAAACAGCATGGTATCAAATGAAAGTTCTTGCCATAAGATATCTAAATACTAAACATAAAAGGCTAGACTACCTTATATATAGTTCAGGAGAATTGCCTACTGTAGGTTATATTTTGTTAAAAGTAGGACAAACACAAAAGTAAAAAAAAAAATTGATATCAAAAGAAATGTCTTATTATAAGGAATAAAAATATGAAATATGAGAGCCTTATTACTAACATGAGGAAGTTCCCAACAGACATTGCCCCCCCCCCCCCCCCCCCCCCCCAGACTTTAGTCATGGGCGCATAGAAATGAAAAATGAATCAACACAAATTAGGAACATTTGCAGTTTGAAAGGATTTAGTGTGGCCCTGCTAACCTTGAAAAGAATTTGTTTTAATTTCCTGTATATTCCCACATTATACTTTGATCTCCTCCATACCCTAATTCTTTAGCCTCTGAATTGAACAAAATAAAATTTACACTACCTGAAGATCCTTGCTTATGAATATGACTAATCATTGACATACTCTTCTTGAGAAGAGGATTTTTAAAGATGTTTCCTTATATTATCTCTTATAAAACTTTGACCCCCTATTATAGCCTCATCCTACACCCAGGTCATGAATTGAACTAACTCTAATCTACACAACCTGGGAATGCTTGCATATTTTCATTACATTAAACAACCCCATCCTATTTTTGCCTTTTCTTGATTATCTCCCTTCAAAGGGGGCATGACCTTTCATTTAAACGAAAATGAATCTCATTCAATTGGGCCAGTGGTTCTGGAGAAGATGAAAATGGGAAAAATTATTACCACAATGATGACAACAGAATCCAGACAAAATTTATGAGAAAAGCTCTCTTGAGCCTTCAGCTCAGGTGAGCTAAAAAAAAACTACAACTATATATTCATTGATTCAAAAATTAAACCACATTCTGATTTCAAAACATCACCTCTGATATATATATATATATATATATATATATACGAGCTAGTATTTGAAATTATCTAAACAAGAATTGTCTGAAGAGAGTTTAAAACTTGTCAAGTGGGTTAAAATCTTTGATAACAGTCATGAATTAAAAATGCATGTATGTGTTGTGTGTGGCATGGTGACATCACATAAAACTTCAATATGAAGGGTCAAGGTCGAAAGGTAAAAATGTTACTATCATATGACATGAAGCAACACACATTTCTGAAATATCCAACCCCCATCTCTAACCATTCTTATGTTATTGTCAAAGTTAAAGTTTTTATATTCTACATGTATGTCTGTCAAGTGAGTTAAAACAAAAGGATTGTGACATCATAACATTGGATGCCTTTGGTCAGGATTTGTCTCAAGAAATATACATGTCAAATGTGGAATTAAGCTCTTATCTGTAGTTCTAAACTTACATAATTTATGAATTATGACAATATGACAAGGTCAGATGTACCATGTTCTGAATTTAAAATCTTTTGATTGAAATAAATAAATATACTCACTGATACAGTCTGATAATTGGCTTGCAGTAGGGGTGATTTGACTATAATTATTTTCCAAATCTGTAATGAAATGGGCGTTGTATTCATTATCAAGCTTTGGTAATTGGTATATACATGTATGTCACACTAATACACTTTAGTACCTGTGTGCATGCAAATAAATCATCAGATTTTGTGTCATGTTAAACCATCTGAATTTTATAATCCATTCAGCTTAAATTTAGAGAAATTAATGATATACATCAACCTGTAACACACACCCCACCCCCACCCACATAATGGTTCTTATAGTTGCATAATTACATGAATAAATATATATCATTATTTTTTTTATATTTGTTATTCGGTTTTTGTCACATACATACATGTACATATACTACCCTCTCACACTGATTCATTCATCCTTTAATAGTTATTAAATCTAGGAATCCAAAAAACAAACACATGTGAAAAGTAGCTAGTAAAAAAAAAATCAGTCAAAAATAATCTGATATAATTTTAATATATATTATTTTTTATGCATGCATGCTGATATGTACATAGCTTGCAGGACAATAAACACTTTTCACCACTTTCATCTTGTTTTTGTGTGATTCTATTGTTTCTTAATTCAATGATTTGTGGATAAACATTGTGTTGTAGTACAGATTTTAAAAATCCCTACATTAACAACACCCCCCCCCCCCCCCCCCCCCCCCCCCCCCCCCCCCCGATGGATTTAATGGGTTTTTTTTACTGTGGGGATTTATCATTTTAATCATTATTATTTTAAAAAGAATCATTGCATCAAATGAATTGTTTGCATTGACACATCATGAGAACTTGCATCAAAATTGTCTAGCAATCAAAGACAGTTTTCAAAGAAAAATAACAGAGAAAATTCGACATTTATACTTACCACTTCCTACGGGAACAAATATTTCCCTTGAAACATTGAAGTTTACTGCTCTGTCTGCTTTACACTTTCCTTTGTGTAGTAGATAACAACATTTGGTGATGGTTGCCTCCAGCAAATCCCCAAAGAATCGCAATGACCTCGGCATACTAGTAAGCATCTGCACCATGCACGATAGTTTAAACAGTTAAAACTTTTACGTCGAATTCGAAGTACCCCGATCTGTACAGCAGGGGGTCAATCTCGGTTGAATATTACACGCAGTTCCAACTTTAAAATATCTTGAATATCCACTTATGTCTTTTGAACAATTATTAAGGGTTGACAAGTCCCTAAAAGAAGGACCGCTCCTAGAAAAACTTCACGTTTCTATCATTTGTCAGCCATATCTGTTTACCCACGAAACTTTGATAAGGTCCGGGCTGAATATTTATTTTTCACCATCAAATTAAAAAAAAAATTAATTCCACGTTTACACTTGATAAAAAAATCGAGATAAGTGAAAAATGTTCTAAATAAATACTGTTTTCTTCGAAAATTACAATTTATGCAAGTTTCGGATCATTTTACATTTTTTACGCCAAGGGAGGTAACTCAAATTACTGGCTTTTTGGCTACTTCTGTCAGTAAATGCTCAACAACAACATTGTTTCCCAGCAATTTTATTGTTTCATCTTAATTATTAAGGAATTTCCTTCAAATATTGTTTATACTTTCTGGACAAATTTTATTGTATTGGGTATTATTTAACTTTACAAAATGATCATTTTC
This sequence comes from Ostrea edulis, assembly GCF_947568905.1. Classification (NCBI taxonomy): domain Eukaryota; kingdom Metazoa; phylum Mollusca; class Bivalvia; order Ostreida; family Ostreidae; genus Ostrea; species Ostrea edulis. Next base: position 57,112,226 of record NC_079169.1, on the reverse strand, counting down.
TATAGATTATATAGTGTCCTCGAATTTATGAAATAGGCCACGTTTTGGCATCTAACAATGTTTTTTGTGAAATTCACTTTACATACGATAAAATTGGCGTATGACCTTAACTTTTATTGGGTATGAATAAAATTTTGGGGAATTGCATGTGCCAGCCGTATTATAGCTACTGCCTGATATCTCCGTGGACGGCCTCTTAATTACAAAGAATTGATTATCTATGGAAAATATAAACTTTCTTCAAAATCAATAGTTTACCAAATTTTTTATTTTATGCAGTGAATAAAATTCCTCTGAAAGATATATTTCTATCATGCACAAATTTTAATTTGATAAAGATTTTTGCAAAAACCTAACTGCAGGGACACATAAGATTAGTAATTAGTATTTTATAAAATAATAAATTAGTTCAAACAAAAATCGATAATCACCATTTTTCTTTGATTAAAATACCACCCGTGCAGAAGACGAAATAAAAGAGGATTTCATATTTAAACTAATGACCTAATTCAATCAAATTTTATTCCTGATATGGTCAGTTTAATGCATACCCATGGCTGTCACTCTCAAAGGATGAAAATTAAAATTACTGACTGATACGGTGTATCATTAGAGTCAACAATTTTTGGACAAGTAAAAGTTTTAGTTTAATTCCCACAAGGATTAAATGAGATAAAAAGTTAATGTCTATCCGGTATCCCTGCTAGAGTTTCCCCCTTAAAATAATGTGATGGGCGCAGGCTCCGACATTTTCACGCATAATACTTCCTTTCCCTAATTTTACCGTCCTGATATGCATACTGGAGCCAAAATAGTCAATACGCTGAGATTGTTTCGCATACTGATATTTAGTTCTTAATCAAATCATTGACCATGTTGGCTGCATCAATGGCAAGTTCACGCTTGGTTGCATTCTGACTTCAAGGAAAAGTGCGGATTTCTGCACCATAATCAAACTTCATCAAATTGCTAAACTACAATGTTATAAAACAACATGTCAGAGAACATTTTCTTTAAATGTGGTTTTGATGATTACCTGATCAAACCCTTCCTCTAAATTGTCGTACAAATCAATATCCACGCCATCGCCAGCCATTTTGTCCTTCTTTGTCAAATTATAAAGAAAACCGATCACGGAAACCAACAGAAAACCGGAAAGGTGTCGGAGGGTTGCAAGTGGCGGATTCGTATGGAGCGGG